>NC_059289.1:16078425-16083425 GCF_017591435.1 Portunus trituberculatus
TCGTCAGTATTGGGTCACACTTTTACCTTCAGATATGTGTATGATAAGACCGTTTTCTTGACATGAGGAAGGGTCTATGGAAGTCAAAAGATTAATGGCCACAATTTTCACTATATAAGTTTCCGAAGCTGTATAAAATCACTAAATAGTAACCAGAATGAATGTGAAAACGCGTCATGGTACTGAAGGGTGGTTAAAGGGAGTAGAATGCTTGTTAATCCGTTCAGTACCAAGATGCATTTTTTTACATTCATTCTGCTTACTATTTGGAGATTTTATACAGCTAGAGAAACTTATGTGAGAATTAAAATAGTGAAGACTCTGGCCTTCAATCTTTTGTTCTCCATAGACCCTTCCTAATGTATGTAAAATGGTCTATTCATACCCAAAATTCATCGCAAAAATATGTCCCAGTACTGAAGAGGTTAATAAGAGAAATAATGTTATTCTTAGATGGAAAGAAAGTACAGGAAAATTTTTTTAAATATTACACAGATTAGAAAAATGGGTGGGAAAATAGCAGAGTTAATTATTTTGATGCTTAGGTGTGTCAAGATGTAAACATGAGGATTCAAGGACAGTCACAAAAAAAAGCTCCACAGGGAAATTAATCTGCAAATGTGGTCAAAAAATTATTAATTCCATACAGAAGAAAAATTTTGAAACGATGCATACCGAAAAATTGTAATTACTCTTCTTAACTACAACATGATGTAATACAAAAAATTGAAATAAATAACAGACTAAATAACCAAACATTTCTCTTCTTTTCACTTGATAATTCATAACAAACGTGGGGAGGAGAATACTACAAAAAACATAAACAAATAGAATTACAGGAAAAAAAAATCACACACATAAGAACAAAACCAAAACAATAAGGAAACCTAACCTAACCAATCCTAACCTAACCTAAGCTAACTTTACCTAACCTAACCAAACCTAACCCAACCTAACTTTACCTAACCAATCCTAACCTAACCTAACCTAACCTAACTTAACTTAACCTAACCCAACCTAACTTTACCTAACCTAACCTAACCTAACTAATGCTAACCTAACCTAACCTAACTTTACCTAACCTAACCAATCCTAACCTAACCAAACCTAACCCAACCTAACTTTACCTAACCAATCCTAACCTAACCTAACCTAACTTAACTTAACCTAACCCAACCTAACTTTACCTAACCTAACCTAACCTAACCTAACCCCAAACCAATGCTAACCTAACCTAACCTCATCTAACCTAACCAAACCAAACCAAACCAAACCTAACCAAACCAAACCTAACCAAACCAATCTTAACCTAACCTAACCAAACCACACAAGTTCCTTTTATCTTACAACTAAAAAACTGAGACGTAAACACCTCACGTGACTTCAAATACTGATTAATATTATCACACACACACACACACACACACACACACACACACACACACACACACACACACACACACACACACATAGACAGAGAGACACAAATAGACTCACACAAACACATTACACATAGACACACTCACACACAGACAGAAAGACACAAACAGACTCACACAAACACAAACACACACACACACACGAGCAGAGGAACCTATAAAAGCGGCGCCAAACCCAAAACCGAGGAGCGTGTTAGCCAGACAATGAAAGGATTTGTGTCAGGAAGGAGCATCGCGGGAAAACACACCGAGGGAGCCTCCAGACGGACCTGCCACATTCCAGACAGCTCTGAATGCTCCCCCAAAAAGTGGATTTACCCCACAATTGAGTTCCCACCGCGGCGCCTCTCGTCACTTGTCCACGGAGAGAGAGAGAGAGAGAGAGAGAGAGAGAGAGAGAGAGAGAGAGAGAGAGAGAGAGAGAGAGAGAGAGAGAGAGACCAAACCACCTCCTCATCGCTGTCCCAAGGCTAAAAACACACGAAAAGATAAGAACCACACAACTTAAGAGGGAAATCTAATTACCCACGAAGAAGCTGACGGAATCGGCACTCAAATAGGCCTAACATGATTTACCCCCACTAACTCTCTCTCTCTCTCTCTCTCTCTCTCTCTCTCTCTCTCTCTCTGGGGCTGTCCTACAAAGTTAGACTGGCAACAAAACACGCGTCGCAAGGCTTCTTTTAACTTGTCACGGGAAATAGACTTAGCTGGCACCGAGTCAATAAAACAGTAAGAGGCCGAGGTGGGGAGGCGCCGAAAACTCTTACTGTCACACTCCTGGCGAGAGCGAGAGAGAGAGAGAGAGAGAGAGAGAGAGAGAGAGAGAGATATGCGTACGAAGAGGCGAAAGGATGGTTGCAAAATAGAGGAATGAAATGAAACTTTGTAAACAATGAAATTCACATTGCATTCAAGCCAGCTGGGCGCAGAGGAGGCGAGGGGAGAGGTAGATAGATAGAAGGACAAAAGGGAAATGGAGAGGAGAGAAGGGGAGAAGAGAAAGAGAGGAAGAGAGGAAGCGGAATAAAGGAGAGATGAGAAAGGGTAGCAATGGTGAGAGAAGGCAATGAAGGAGAGGAAATGCTAAGTGGAATGAGGGATGGAGGGAAGAATAACAGAAACAGGAGGAGATACAGAGAGAGAGAGAGAGAGAGAGAGAGAGAGAGAGAGAGAGAGAGAGAGAGAGAGAGAGAGGAGGGGGATTATGTGTGCAAATGACTTTAAAATAGATTAAAAATGCATTGAACTTCTCTCCTATGTCCGAATTTTAATCTCCTTTTCTCTCTCTCTCTCTCTCTCTCTCTCTCTCTCTCTCTCTCTCTCCCCTTCCCTTCTCTTCTTTGTATCTACGTTCGCTAACTCCAGCCTTCCATCCTTCACTTTTCATTCCATCCAACAGTTCTTCATTTCTCTTTTTTTTTTCCTTTCTCTATTCATGCTGCTGTATTCTCTCCTCTCTCTCTCTCTCTCTCTCTCTCTCTCTCTCTCTCTCTCTCTCTCTCTCTCTCTCTCTCTCTCTCTCTCTCTCTCTCTCTCTCTCTCTCTCTCGTCATGAATTTTTAGTTTTTCATTTGGATTTTTCACTCTTGTTCTTTTTTCTTTATTTTCTTATTCTTCGTGTTTTCTCTTTTTTACTTTTGCTTTATTTTTCTTCTATCTAATTCCTCCTCCTCATTTTCCTCCACTTACTCGCTTATTTCTTCAGCTTTAATCTCTTACTCTTCTTCTTCTTCCTCTCCTTTATCTTCATCTCTTACTCCCACACTCCCTCCTCTCAACTCATACCTATTTATTTTACTTTTCCTCCTCCTCCTCCTCCTCCTCCTCCTCCTCATTCTTCTTCTTCTTCTTCTTCTTCTTCTTCTTCTTCTTCTTTTTCTTTTCTTCTTTTCCTCTTCCTCCTTCTATATCCACTTCTACTTATTATTTTCTTCATCTCTTCTTCTTCATCATCTCTTTCTCTTCCTCCTCCTCCTCCTCCTCCTCCTCCTGCTCCTGCTCCTCCTCCTCCTCCTCCTCCTCCTCCTCCTCCTCCTCCTTCTATATCTACTTCTACTTATTCTTTTTCTTCTTTTCTTCTTCATCACCTCCTCCTCCTCCTCCTCCTCCTCCTCCTCCTCCTCCTCCTCCTCCTCCTCCTCCTCCTCCTCCTCTTCCTCTTCCTATCTCTTCATCATCTTTTTTCCTCCCTCTACCTACCTCTATTTTGATTCAAACTTTCCCCTTTCCCCATATCCTTCCCCTTCTTCTCTTCCTCTTCTTCTTCTTCCCCTTTCTCCTCCCTCTATTCTTCCCCTTCCTCCTTCCTCTATTCTTATTAAAGTTTTCTCTAATGCCGTACACCCTCCTTCTCTTCCTTTATCTCTTCCTCTTTCTCTTTCTCCTCCTCCTCCTCCTCCTCCTCCTCCTCCTCCTCCTCCTCCTGCTCATTCACTGGAGTTGGAGGCAGCAGCAGCAGCAACAGTTATGGCAGGCAGTGTTGTGGGCGGGTTGGGGACGTGGGGGGAGGGTGTATCACGAAGGAGATGAGCAACCTAAGGGCTCCCTCCACGGCTCAAGTTCCCTCTCTCTCTCTCTCTCTCTCTCTCTCTCTCTCTCTCTCTCTCTCTCTCTCTCTCTTGCCAGAGCTGGGTTACATGAAGCGAGAAGGAGGAAAAGGAGACACGGGAGAGGGAGAGGGAGAGGGAGAGGGAGAGAGAGAAAGTGAGAGCGAGAGGAGAGAGAGAGTGAGATGAAAATAATGCAAGAAATCGATGGAAAGGTGAGAGAAGGAGAGAGAGAGAGAGAGAGAGAGAGAGAGAGAGAGAGAGAGAGAGAGAGAGAGAGAGAGTTGTTTATTCTATCACTTTATTTTCGTATTTCTGTTTTTATTTTTTTTTTTTTACTTGTTCCTTTTCTATTGTTCATCTTTCCTTCTCCTTCATCGCATTTTGGTTTTCCTATATTATTTTTTATTTCTTTATATTTTTCTGGATTTTCATTACATTTCTAGGTGATTAATTAATGATTTTGTGCATTAATATATTTCTCTCTCTCTCTCTCTCTCTCTCTCTCTCTCTCTCTCTCTCTACGCAAAGAGAACATTTCATTTTTCATTACAACATAGTTTCCTCCTCCTCCTACTCCTCCTTCTCCTTCTTCTCCTCCTCCTCCTCCTCCTCCTCCTCTTCCTCCTCCTTTCTTCTCCTCCTCCCCCTCCTCTTCCTCCCTCTTCTCAATAAAGTCATCCACGTATCGCGGTATTCCCCCTTCACACCTCCATTCCTCCCTCCCCCCCTTCCTCCCTCCTCCGCCGCGGACAAAAGCGTGGTATAGCTCCTTCCTCCTCTGAGATTTGCTCCGGGACGGCCCAGTCTTGTCCTAATGTAATGAAAGACCAATGTTTTTCCACCCTTTACCTCCACCACCACCACCACCACCACCACCTCCTCCTCCTCCTCCTCCTTTTCCTCTATACTCTCTACTCCAGTGCTTCCTTCTCTTCCTCCTTCTCTTCTCTTCCTCTTCCTCTTCTTCTTCCTCCTCCTCCTCCTCCTCCTCCTCCTCCTCCTCCTCCCA
>NC_059289.1:16088425-16100925 GCF_017591435.1 Portunus trituberculatus
CTTCATCTCACACACTCTTCCCATCAACTAATCCTCAAAAAAAAAAAAAAAATCTCCTGCCAAACCAAGACAACAAAAATAAGACACAACACTATTCTGACTCTTGCCTAGTGGTTGATTTTCCCCTTTTTTCCCCTCTTCCTTCTTCCTTTTGCTTCTTCCTTCCTTCCTTTGTTTCGTTTTCTTTTTATTTTCCCATTTTCATCTGTAGTTTCCATACAACAAACATTAACGTAAGAGTAGGAGGAGACTTGCTTACACACACACACACACACACACACACACACACACACACACACACACACACACACACACACACACACACACACACACACACACACATCTGTTAACCTTCCTTCCCCTATTCTATCTACTCAAAGCCCTCCTCCTCCTCCTTCTACTCCTCCTCCTCCTCCTCCTCCTCCTCCTCCTCCTCCTCCTCCTCTTCCTCATCCTCCCTATCATCCTCTATAACTACTACTACCTATACCTGCACCAAGATCCTCCTCCTCCTCCCTTCCTCCTCCTCCTCCTCCTCCTCCTGCACTGGATCAGGGAAGGGATCAAAGCAGAAAGACAGCATGGGTCCGTCTCTCTCTTAATTACGTTATCGACGCACTTACGGTATCATAGGCGACCGTAACGACGAGAAGGTGCATGGGGGGAGAGGAGGGAGGGACAGGATGAGAAGGGAGAGAGAAGGAGGAAGAGGAAGGACATGGGTGAAGATAACGAGGATGAACGGCTGGGTAACGATGGTGGAGGTGCTGGAGAAAGGAGGATAACGTGTGTGTGTGTGTGTGTGTGTGTGTGTGTGTGTGTGTGTGTGTGTGTGTGTGTGTGTGTGTGTGTGTGTGTGTGTGTGTGTCTTAGTTGTCAGTTCTCCGTTTGTTTGTTCTTGTATTTTCTTTATTTCTACTTGTTTGTTTTATCTTCATTTTTATCTCCTGTTTCTCTGTTTATTTCTTCTGTTTTTTTTTTTTTTGTCAATATTATTCCTTTTCTTAGTTTTTATATTTCCATTTGTCTTTTTTTTCATATTCAGATTTTCTTTTTCTTTTTTTTATTTGTTTCTCTGATTTAATTCCTTATATCATTCTTTTCGTTTTCATTTTGTTTCAGGACATTTTTTTTTATTCTTCATTTCTTCATTAATTAAACTATCAATGTTATTCGAGTGATGTCCTTTTAATTTCATCCACATTTTCTTTTCATTTCTCTAATTCATTTTTTCCACAATTTCAATACATTCCCTACAATATATATTTTTTTATATTTCCTTCGCTTTCAAATTGTTCTTATTGTATCATATTTATTCTATTTTATTCAGTGTCTTTTCATATTTCTTCATAAAAAACTGACTTAATTTTCCCTCTCTCTCTCTCTCTCTCTCTCTCTCTCTCTCTCTCTCTCTCTCTCTCTCTCTCTCTCTCTCTCTCTCTCTCTCTCTCTCTCCTTCCATCTTCTACGCTCTGAAAAATTGGCTCGTACTCTTGATGGAGGTGCTTTTGATGTATAAACTCTCCTCCGTCGTCTCTCCCTCTCTCTCTCTCCTCTCTCTCTCTCTCTCTCTCTCTCTCCTCCTCTCTCCTCCTCTCTCTCTCTCTTTCCTCTCCACTTCTACTCTCTTTTTCGGGCATATTTTTGGTTCTTTTGCCTTTATTCTCTCTCTCTCTCTCTCTCTCTCTCTCTCTCTCTCTCTCTCTCTCTCTCTCTCTCTCTCTCTCTCTCTCTCTCTCTCTCTCTCTCTCTCTCTCTCTCTCTCTCTCTCTCTCTCATTTTTCTAATCTCTTCAATTTCCTGTTCTTTCTTTTTTCTGGTTATTGATTTTCTTTTCTTTTTTTTTACATTTTTCAGTTTTTCAGTTTTTTCCTCCACTTTACTTTCTATATATCTTTCGTCATTCTTTTTTCTCCTCCCCTTTTTTTGGTAATGGTGTATCTTTCCTAAACTTACTAAAGTATATAGTGTTATGAAGTAATCCTGATTGTTATTCCATTTTCCTCCTCTTTTTTTTTTGTCATCTTTCTTTCTTGCCTCTATCTATTTCCTCTTCTCCTCTCTAGTTTTTTTTCTTTTCCTTCTTTTTTTTCCTTCTCCTTGTCCTTCCTCCACCTCCTTCATCTTGCTGGTTTATATAAGACGACTATTAATCTCACGAACACAAAAGGTCCTAGTGTTATGAAGATATTTTCCAAACTCATCACACACACACACACACACCACATACACACAAACGCAGATCAAAACAAGAGCAGCAATTACAACGATCACTAGCCCTAACGCTCCCTGGTTATGACTCCTCCACGTGGCCTCACAAAGGGAGGAATAAAAAGCACAGTTTTCTGACGCAGCGTAACAAAAGTCATTATTGGAAACATTCAAAATTATACACAAATCGCTGAGTCTTTTCCTGCCACCCGTGAGTCACTCAGTCCGCCATGAGTCACCACGACCACCAAGCTATTTATAACACCCAATTAGAAGGACCATTAGTATTCAGGCATCCATTAAAAGCCATGAAGTAAATCCCGCCAGCCATCAATATTTAAGACATGTATTTGATCCCTAATCCAAAAAGCCAGATATTTATACTAATCTGTCCATTTGATGTCTCATGCCAATTGCCAAAAATACACGCCAGAAAAACAGCCATTAATAAGCCAACCACTAAGCCACTAACATACACAAAACTGACTTAATTTTCCTTCTTTTTCAATATTACCCTTCAATTCTTCCCTTCATATTCCTCTCTCTCTCTCTCTCTCTCTCTCTCTCTCTCTCTCTCTCTCTCTCTCTCTCTCTCTCTCTCTCTCTCTCTCTCTCTCTCTCTCTCTCTCTCTCTCTCTCTCTCTCTCTCTCTCTCTCTCTCTCCTATACGTCACTCTTCCTGTATGTCACTCTTCAGTACTGGAACACTTTTTTACCATGAGTTTTGGGTATGATTAGAAGATTTCATTGACATTTGAAAGGATCTATGGCCAGAGGCTTCACTATATTAATCCCCACATAAGTTTCTGAAGCTGTATAAAATCACCAATTAGTAAGCAGAGCGAATATGAAAATGCGTCATGGTGATGAAGAGGTTAAGCCATCTACCAACCCTTGCTAAGCCACTCATATGCTCCAGTTCCTCTTAAGCCAATAACCAAATCCATTAACCCCTTCAATACTGGGACGCGTTTTCAGCTTGATTTTTTTGTTTATGATTAGACGATTTTATTTCCATCATGAAGAGTCTATGGAGGTAAGAAGATTAATGGCCACAGTCTCCACTATTTTACTCCTCCACATAAATTTCTAAAGCTGCATAAAATCACCAAATAATAAGCAGAATGAATATGGAAATGCGTCATGGTACTGAAGGGGTTAAGCCATCTACCAAATTCATATGCTCCAGCTCTCCTTAAGCCAACAACCAAACCCATTAAGCCAGACATTATCAGCCACTCAACCAACCACTTACCCATCACCACATCAACACCATTTCAGCCATCAGCACTCAGCCATCAAGCCAGCAGCAAGTAATCAGCGGCGGCCACTAACCTGACCTAGCCGCGTGCAGGACCCAGAGTGAAAAGCGACCAAACAAAATTCTAATCTCTGGAACAGGAAATTGCCATCGAAAGCAGTGAAGTGAGAGGCCAAACTTGTAGCGACACCTGCGTTAAGCCACACACCCACACACACACACACACACACACACACACACACACACACACACACCGGGATATATTTATAAAGTGTGTGTGTGTGTGTGTGTGTGTGTGTGTGTGTGTGTGTGTGTGTGTGTGTGTGTGTGTGGGTCTCTCTCTCTCTCTCTCTCTCTCTCTCTCTCTCTCTCTCTCTCTCTCTCTCTCTCTCTCTCTCTCTCTCTCTGTGTGTGTGTGTGTGTGTGTGTGTGTGTGTGTGTGTGTGTGTGTGTGTGTGTGTGTGTGTGTGTGTGTGTGTGTGTGTGTGTGTGTGTGTGTGTGTGTGTGTGTGTGTGTGTGTGTGTGTGTGTGTGTGTGTGTGTGTGTGTGTGTGTGTGTGTGTGTGTGTGTGTGTGTGTGTGTGTGTGTGTGTGTGTGTGTGTGTGTGTGTGTGTGTGTGTGTGTGTGTCTCTCTCTCTCTCTCTCTCTCTCTCTCTCTCTCTCTCTCTCTCTCTCTCTCTCTCTCTCTCTCTCTCTGTGTGTGTGTGTGTGTGTGTGTGTGTGTGTGTGTGTGTGTGTGTGTGTGTGTGTGTGTGTGTGTGTGTGTGTTGTTGTGTGTGTGTTTGCAAGGCTATACGCGGCCAGGCTGTGTTATCCCGCACTAAGTGGCTATTCAAATCCCAGGATTATTAATGAAAACAACAAACACGCGCACAACAAAAGAGCCGCGAGTACCGACATAAAATGGAGAGTGACTCGCTTGAATTCCCAACAATTATACGAAATCACCTCGCTGAAACAACTAAACTAAATGTAACAATATATCTCAGCATGAATCAAACAAAATTGACTGGGGGTGGGGTGCGTGAGTGCGTGCGTGAGAGTTCGCGAGTGTACAGAAACCATTACACTGTTGAAATGAATAACTCAACTGCCAACAAATGTAAATAAAAAATGTATTCCGCCCAAATCCCAATCACCATGAATCACAGAGCCGCGCCGCCACCACCACGCCACCGCCACGCCACCGCCGCACCTGCCTCAAGAACCCCCGGATGCCATGTTCTGATACGCCTCTTTGCCGCACCTCCAACACTTCAAAGAGCTCTAGTTGAAGTTACACGGGTTTTAAAGGGTTATCTCCTTTTCTGATGACAGATTAACACGATTTTTACACTATTAAAAGGAAAAACAGCCTTAAGAACGTGACTATTTATCTCTGTGGTGTTGTAGTGAGAAGGTAAAGCGTTTTTTATTCTGATGATAGATTAACACGATTTTTACACTGTTAAAAGGAAAAACGGTCTTGAGAACGTGACTAATTATATCTGTGGTCTTGGAAATAGTTGTAGTGAGAAAGCAAAGCGTTTTTGTATAAGGGTTTTTTGTTCCAATGATAGATTAACATGAGATTTTGCACTATTAAAAGGAAAAACAGTCTTGAGAACGCGGCTACTCATCTGTCGCGTTGGAAAAGTCATACATTGCCAACAAAGCATTTTTGTATAAGGGTTTTTGTTCTAAGGATAGATTAACAGGATTTTTACCTTATCAATCCCTTCAGTACTGGGACGCATTCTTACCATGAATTTTGGGTGTGATTAGACGATTTTATTTACATTAGGAAAGGTTTATGGAGGCCAGAAGATTAATGGTCAAAAGTCTTCACTATTCTAATCTTCACACGAGTTTCTGAAGCTGTATAAAATCACCAAAGAGTAACCAGAATAAATAAGAAGACGTGTCATGGTACTGAAGGGGCTAAAAGGAGAAACAGTCTTGAGAACACGGGTAGTCATCTCTGTGGCCTTGGTAAACAATCGTGGTGTAAGAACAAAGCGTTTCTGTGTACGTGCCCACACAGACACTGCCCTCTATGAAGCATGAACTAATGTGTTCCTAAAGTCGTAAGTGCATCACAGAGAGAGAATCGGCTTACTTTCTTCACTTTACATTACTTTTCCCTTCAACTAAGTTAATGCTGCTACTTCACATTATTGTTCAGGACCGTGTTGTTGTCTATCTTTACCTGTCTCTACTTTACTTCTCAGCGTACGTTATTCCAGTCTACTTTACTCTTTTTAGCACGTTCTTTTCCACTCTGCGTTTCAGAATCTTGTAATTTTCCTTCCCTATCATTGTTTCATACTCAGTTATCATCGTCTGCTTCTCTATCCTTCTCTTTCTCTACCCTACTTTTCACATCTTCCTTTATTCTATTTTATTCTTCTTTTATCGTATTCTTGCAATTTTCCTCTACTCTTCACTTTCTTTTTTTTCATCCTACTCTTATTCACCTCTTTCAATAACCCACTCTTCACTTGTCTCTACTTTCCTCTTCACCTCTTTATTCACTCCATCCACTGCTCTTTTTCTCAACCTTGCACACCCGTCTCCTTATCTACTCTCTTGATCTCTTTCTCTACTCCACGTACTCTCTCGCTCATCACCGTCCCTCTTTACAAACCCGTATTTAATTCCCTCGCTTCATCATCCTCTTTACTCTCCTCATTACTGTCACTACGAGTTCCTGAGGCGGCATTAACGTGGCTAAGAAACCACACCATTGTCACGAGAACACTCTTCATAAGCCAAAAGAAACACATCAAAGGTCGCTACTAAATCCATCTTGTACATAAAAAAAATGTATCCAGGGTAAAATATTCTGCCGACGTACACACAACAAACACATAAGCTACCAGGAATTCAAAAGGCAAGTGATACTAAGACGCCCTCAGGTTAAAAATGTCACGCCAACGCGATCCACTGAATATTACGTCCTCTTCCGTGCACTTAAATTACTTAGGGAATCATAATGTGTGAGGTCAAGATTTTTACTCGCTGTTCACGTATACTCTTGTAATTACTGTCACTGTTGTTGTTGTTGTTGTTGTATCACGATTTCTTGCTGGGAAATAAAAGAGAAAGAAGGTCAAAGGGAAGGAAGAAAATTATGAAAGGAAGGCAAAGGAAGATAACGAAAGAAAAGAAAAAAAGAAAGAAGGAAGGAATGAACGAAAGGACGAAAGGAAGGGAGAAGAAAGAAAAGGGAAGGGAAAGGGAAGGGAAGGGAAGGGAAAGGAAGGGAAGGGAAAAGGAAGGGAAGGGGAAGGAAAGAAAAAGGTAAGGAAAAAACAAGAGAGAAAAATAATGAAGAAGGGAAGGACGGAAGAAAGAGTGGAAAGAAAATCATGTAGGACGAGAAAAAAGAATAAAAAGAAAAAAAAAATCAAAAGTAGCCGGAAAGACTGAAGAAAAGGAAAAATAGGAAACAAGGAAGGAAAAGATAGAGAAAATGAAGTATGGAAAAGGAAAAAAGCAAGGAAGAAAGGAAGTAAAGAATAATACGAAGCAGCACCACCACCACCACCACTTCCCTCCCTCGCGCCTCTTCCTTCTCCGAGTCACGTAGAGTCAATCCTTCTAATCATCGTGCTCAGGTGTAAATACCAGGTACACTTGAGTAGGGGAGGCGCCACGTGTTTGCCTTTCCCTGTGTACCTTCTTCAGTTCCTCATCTTCCCTCTTTTATTTTGAGCGCCTCTTATTTCTTCCCGCCTCAGTTGGGGTTAGTTCTCTCTCTCTCTCTCTCTCTCTCTCTCTCTCTCTCTCTCTCTCTCTCGAAAATTTTTAATACATCATCCTAGACAAGTTTCTGATAGACTTGTCATAATAACATTACCGTGAAGTCTTTGATGTCGTGATAACTTAAGAGGCTACTGCTCTCTCTCTCTCTCTCTCTCTCTCTCTCTCTCTCTCTCTCTCTCTCTCTCTCTCTCTCTCTCTCTCTCTCTCACTTTCTCTTCGTGTGGACTCTATATATCTCACTCGTTTCTTTACTTTCCTTAATGGTTCTCTCTCTCTCTCTCTCTCTCTCTCTCTCTCTCTCTCTCTCTCTCTCTCTCTCTCTCTCTCTCTCTCTCTCTCTCTCTCTCTCTCTCTCTCAAACTTCAACACTGGCACAACTGTTTGGGTTTGTGATAACAGCAAGGAAACTCTCTATTACGACTTAACTGAGGTTGTAAAGAATAACAACCATTCTCTCTCTCTCTCTCTCTCTCTCTCTCTCTCTCTCTCTCTCTCTCTCTCTCTCTCTCTCTCTCTCTCTCTCATCATTTGCGTATTTCATTCGGAGCATTTTCCTCGCCCTCCTTCTTAATCTTTCTAATTGACTGTCTTTTATTCTCTCTCTCTCTCTCTTCTCTCTCTCTCTCTCTCTCTCTCTCTCTCTCTCTCTCTCTCTCTCTCTCTCTCTCTCTCTCTCTCTCTCTCTTCCCTCCTGTCATCATCATACTTCAAGCACATTTTCATATTCATATTGTAGTTATGTTGGCAAAATTCCTTGATTTTCGCTTCTCTCACTCCCTCTCCCTTCCTCTCTCCCCTCTTTTAGCCAACACTTCCCCTCGTCTTCATCCCTTCTTCTCTTCCTCCATTTACATTTAATAATTTTCTTCTCTTTGATACCCTTTCTCCTTTCTCCATCATCCTTCCTCTCGCCACAGTTGTTAGTCTTCCTCTCCTTCCTCCTCCTCCTCCTCCTCCTACTTTTCCTTCCATTGTTCCTTCCATGCTCTTTCTCTTTCTCTTATTCTCCATCTCTCTCTCTCTCTCTCTCTCTCTCTCTCTCTCTCTCTCTCTCTCTCTCTCTCTCTCTCTCTCTCTCTGTGTGTGTGTGTGTGTGTGTGTGTGTGTGTGTGTGTGTGTGTGTGTGTGTGTGTGTTCTTCCCGTCTCCTAGGTAATAGCTCCTCCTCCTCCTCCTCCTCCTCTTCTTCCCTAGTGGCACCTTCTGGGGTCAGGTGGCACTGGTGGGCAGCACTCAGGTGTAAACAAGGAGACAGAGGAATGACGCTCCTGCAAACAGCGCAAGGAGGAGACGGCTTCATCTTCTTTTGTCCTGTGTAAACAAACGCTGCTTTTTATTTTCTATCCCTCCTCCCCCCATTCTCTCTCTCTCTCTCTCTCTCTCTCTCTCTCTCTCTCTCTCTCTCTCTCTCTCTCTCTCTCTCTCTTGCTTACCTAACTATTTATCCAGGTAATTGAGTTTTTGTTTTCTTCTTTTTTTTTTATATTCGTGTATGGTTGTGTTATCCTTTATTTTTGTTCTTTTTTCACTTCACTTTGTTTAACTTATCGAGTGTGTGTGTGTGTGTGTGTGTGTGTGTGTGTGTGTGTGTGTGTGTGTGATCGTCTGCTGGTCACTCAGCCAGTCTTCCCCATTACGGAGCGAGCTCAGAGCCCATAGACCGATCTTCGGGTAGGACTGAGACCACATCAACACACAACACACCAGGTCGAGTTACATCCCGTACCTATTTACTGCTAGGTGAACAGGGCTACACATTAAGAGGCTTGCCCATTTGCCTCGCCGCGCCGGGACTCGAACCCGGCCCTCTCGATTGTGAGTCGAGCGTGCTAACCACTACACTACGCGGCGTGTGTGTGTGTGTGTGTGTGTGTGTGTGTGTGTGTGTGTGTGTGTGTGTGTGTGTGTGAAGGTCAAAATTGGTGTAGTAGTAGTAGTAGTAGTAGTGGTGGTGTGTAGTGGTGGTAGTGTTGTTGTTGTAGTAGTACTAGTAGTAGTAGTAGTGGTAGTAGTAGTGGTGGTGTGTGGTGGTAGTGGTAGTGGTGGTGGTGGTGGTGGTGGTAGTGGTGGTGGTAGTGGTAGTGGTGGTGGCGGTGGTGGTGTGTGGTGTAGTGGTAGTGGTGGTGGTGTGGTGGTGGTAGTGGTGGTAGTGAGTAGTGGTAGTGGTAGTAGTAGTAGTAGTAGTAGTAGTAGTGGTAGTGGTTGTTGTTGTTGTTGTTGTTGTTGTAGTGAGTGTAGTAGTAGTAGTAGTAGTAGTAGTAGTAGTAGTAGTAGTAGTAGTAGTAGTAGTAGTAGTAGTAGTAGTAGTAGTAGAAACACAATATTAATCTTATCTTTATCAAATTCTTTACAAAATATTCCGAGTCCTGATGCACGTGTGGAGAGAGGCTTCTCCAAACACGCCATTTTCTGTCGCAACGTGATAATATTTTTCCTTCTAATCCTCCTACGCTTCTTCCTCCTTCTCGTGCTTCTTTTCCCCCTCCTTTTTCTCCTCTTCCTTCTCCGCTTCCTCTTTCTTCTTCATCCTACCTTTTATAACATTTCTTCTCATTCTCCTTCATTCTAAACTTCATTTCATGTTTCCTTTGTTCATCCTTATCCTCCTGCACCTTCGCCTTCTCTTCATCTTCTTCACTACCTCCTTCTGTTTCTCTTTTAACTCTCCTTTATGTTCTTCCTTTGCCGCTTCTTCTTTCCTCGTCTTTCTCTTCCTCTTATTTCTATTCCTGTGTAGTGCGGAAGTTTCCTTTCTTTTTGTCGTAAGAAAATTTATATACTTTTTTTTCCAGCGGATATGATGTTCTTTTTACGTTTTCCTTCAGACAGCGAGCCGGAGAGAAGCGTGTGAGAGGAGGAGTCTTCTCACTCTTATATCCTGCTCTTTCACAAGTTGTAAATATGTGTAAAGTAATTCACTCGTACAACACTAATTACAAACCAACACGCTTTCTTTTTTTTTCCCCCTGTCTCATTTTCCTACCTAATATTTCATGTCTCCTCGAGTGTTTCTCCAAGCTGTTGTTGTTATTGTTGCTCTCCTCCTCCTCCTCCTCCTCCTCCTCCTCCTCCTCCTCCTCCTCCTCCCGACTGACACTTGCTTGAGGTAAATTATCCTTTGGTGTTCGGTGACAGACAAATGAGTCTGTCTTGCTGTCTTTCAGGCTGTCGTCTGCTGCTCTTGTCCCTTGACGACCCTCCTGTGTCTGTCTGTCCGTCTGTCTTTGTCTGCGTCATTGTAACTCCTCGCCTCAAATTACCAACCTGATTGTGTACTAGAATATTACGCTGTGTGTGTGTGTGTGTGTGTGTGTGTGTGTGTGTGTGTGTGTGTGTGTGTGTGTGTGTGTGTGTGTGTGTGTGTGTGTGTGTGTGTGTGTTATCTAAAACCCTACTCCAACACATCAAACACGTTGCACATCCTCGTGGGTTACGAAGGAAAGGAAGAATAGAAGGAGGGGAGAGAGGGAGAAAGGAAGGAATGAAGGAAGGTCACTGCACCCACACCATTTCTCCTTATCTCTCTCTCTCTCTCTCTCTCTCTCTCTCTCTCTCTCTCTCTCTCTCTCTCTCTCTCTCTCTCTCTCTCTCCTTTCCTTTCCTCTCTACTTCTCCACCTTGCCATTGTTCGGAAGGAAGTGTGCCAGTGGGGAAGTGAACAGGACTCCTGGGTAACACTTTCCTTACACTAAACTCTACCCTTCTACACGAGCCTCCCCCTCCCTCTCCTCTCTCTCTCTCTCTCTCTCTCTCTCTCTCTCTCACCCTCTCCGTCCATCACCCTCACCCTCTCTCACTTGCCTTCACCCTGACAGCCTCGTATCTGCCATTTGCACCCTCCCTCGTCTCTCCTTCTCTCCCCTTCTTCCCCTCACAACACCACTACCTCTTCCTCCTCCCCTTCTCCTCCTCCTCCTCCTCCTCCTCCTCCTCCTCTCTTCCTCTTCCTCCTCCTCCCTTCTCTCTTCAAAGTGATGATTGAGCAGAAACGTCCCCCACATCTCCCCCTCCCTCTCCTCTCTCTCTCTCTCTCTCTCTCTCTCTCTCTCTCTCTCTCTCTCTCTCTCTCTCTCTCTCCCTCTCTCTACTTCCCTTCTCAGCCCCTGCAATACCATCACCATCTGTGGCCGTGATGGGAGAGAGATGCTGCCTGAGTACTCTCCCTTCCCCTCTCCCTCCCCTTCCCTCTCCCATCCCTCTCCCTCCCCTTCCCTTCCCTCTTCCTTCTATGTTTCTCTCACGCCAAGCAAAAGCGACTACCATTATCACAGAATCGGGGAAGACTAGAGAGAGAGAGAGAGAGAGAGAGAGAGAGAGAGAGAGAGAGAGAGAGAGAGAGAGAGAGAGAGAGAGAGAGAGAGAGAGAGAGAGCATGAATATCTACCACTTTTAACATTATTGTGTGTGTGTGTGTGTGTGTGTGTGTGTGTGTGTGTGTGTGTGTGTGTGTGTGTGTGTGTGTGTGTGTGTGTGTGTGTGTGTGTGTGTGTGTGTGTGGAATCGCATTGCAGCTCACCAAAACAACAACAACAACAACAACAACAATATCCTTACCAAAGAATCACCTCCAGAAAAAAAAAAAACAATAAAGAATGACAACAACTACAACCACCAGCACAACCACAATTCATATTCTCACCACCACCACCACCACCACCACCACCACCACCACCACCATCATCACCATCATTATCACCATCACCACCTTGTCACGCCTCATTGCTCACCCTATCTACTTCCTACCTGAGCCTTTCGAAGACGAGGAGGAGGAGGAGGAGGAGGAGGAGGAGAAGGAGAAGGAGGAGGAGGAGGAGGAGGAGGAGGAGGAGGTACAAAGTGAGAGAAAGAATGAAAAAAAAATATGATGAAAGATGAGGGAAAGTAAGAGGAAATGAAGAAAGAAGGGATGAGAGAGAGAGAGAGAGAGAGAGAGAGAGAGAGAGAGAGAGAGAGAGAGAGAGAGAGAGAGATGGAAAGTGAAGGAGGAAAATCTGGCGAGGAAAAAGTAGG
This sequence comes from Portunus trituberculatus, assembly GCF_017591435.1. Taxonomy (NCBI): domain Eukaryota; kingdom Metazoa; phylum Arthropoda; class Malacostraca; order Decapoda; family Portunidae; genus Portunus; species Portunus trituberculatus. The sequence continues at coordinate 16,100,655 of NC_059289.1, forward strand.
AAAAGCAAGAGGAAAGATGATGAAGTGAGAGACGCACGAAACTCAGTGACGAAAGAGGAGGAAGAGGAGGAGGAGGAGGAGGAGGAGGAGGAGGAGGAGGAGGAGGAGGAGGAGGAGGAGGAGGAGGAGGAGGTATGAGAGGCGACGGAGCAAGAGGAGGAGGAGGAGGAGGAGGAGGAGGAGGAGGAGGAGGAGGAGGAGGAGGAGGAGGAGGAGGAGGAGGAAAGGAAGGAAGGAAAGACAGGAAGAGGGAGTGTGTGGGAGGGAGAGG
>NC_059289.1:16108425-16110925 GCF_017591435.1 Portunus trituberculatus
TCTTCTTCTTCTTCTTCTTCTTCCTCCTCCTTCTGTCTCCATCTTCTTCCCGTCTTCCTTCTCCATCGTCTCTGTTTAATTACTCATCATCATCATCATCATCATCATCATCATCATCATCATCATCACCTTCCTCTTCTTCTTCTTCTTCTTCTTCTTCTTCTTCTTCTTCCTCTTCTTCATCCTCTTCTTTTCCTCCTCCTCCTCCTCCTCCTCCTCCTCCTCCTTCACTACTATTTCTTTCCAAATCCTCCATCATTTTTTCCTCCTCTTGTTTCCTTTCCCACATGTTCCTCTCTCTATTTTTCTTTCCCTTTCTCTTCTTCTCTCTCTGTCTCTCTCTTTCTCTCCACCAGCTGCTTCTCTCCCCACCAGCTGTTCCTCTACCCAGCCCCTCCTCCTCTTTTCTCTCCAGTCCCTTTTATCTCCTCCCCATAAATACTCCTTCCTCCATCTTTTTTTTTCTCTCTCCCTCTCACACTTTCTCCTTCTCTCTCTCTCTCTCTCTCTCTCTCTCTCTCTCTCTCTCTCTCTCTCTTGAAAGCACTCGAGAATTCATTTACTTTTCTCTTTCCTATCTCACTCTTTCATACCAGCATTTTTTTTTTTTTTTCATTTCACAGTATCTTACATTTCTTTCTCTCTCTCTCTCTCTTTTTATTTCAGTAATCAAGTGTTTCGTTTCTTTTATTTTTTTTTCGTGTTCATTTTATATTTATTTTCTTTATTTTGTTTTTGCTTCCATATTCGCAATCGCTGCTTCATTAAATTCTTCCCTTCTTACGTGCACTTACTGTTTCATTAAGAGTGTGTTAATGCTCTCCTCCTCCTCCTCCTCCTCCTCTTCCTCCTCCTGCTGCTACTGCTTCTCCTCCTGCTCCTGTCTTCACGTTACTCCATTTTCCTCTCATAGCGAGGGTCAAGTTTTCCTCCTCCTGCAGGTGGCCCCGTCAGGGTAGGTGAAGGAGAGCTCACCATGATTTGCATTTTAATGAGACCTTGCAGGCACGCCGCTCTCCCTTCCTTCTCTCTCTCTCTCTCTCTCTCTCTCTCTCTCTCTCTCTCTCTCTCTCTCTCTCTCTCCTCAGAACCCCCCCAGACTTCCTGCCTCTCCCTTCCGTTCCTTCACCCCGAGGCAGGATCAACTCTCCTCGCAAATTACCATACACCTTGCTCTCCCTCCCTCTCCCTCTCCCTCTCCCTCCTCTTCTCTAAGTGGAGCGTGAGACAGCGTGACTTGCAGGGAAGGGAATTAAGGGAAGCATACAGGACGAGAGGCAGGAGGAGGAATTGGAGGAGGAAGAGGAAGAGGAGGAGGAGGAGGAGGAGGAGGAGGAGGAGGAGGAGGAGGAGGAGGAGGAGGAGGAGGAGGGAGGAGGAAGACGAAGAGGATGAAAAGGAAAAGTATGAATTTTCAGCACCACCAGCAGAAACAAAAGAAGTAATAGCATTAGCAGCAAGAGGAAGAGGAGAAGGAGGAGGAGGAGGAGGAGGAGGAGGAGGAGGAGGAGGAGGAGGAGGAAGAATAGAAAAGAAGACAAAGGAAGATTAAAAAAGCAACAGATCTTGATTTCCTTCCTAGGCTATTTACATATCAATCACCCACGAACTACCGGTAGAAAAGAGAGGATAGCAAAGTAGAAGGCTCCTCCCCACCCACCCATCCTTCGAGCTACGTTTGACACTAAAAGAAATTAACATACTGAATAAAACATTGAATTTGAGCAGAACAGCAAAAAATAATGAATAATATACGTCAATTTTATAAAGTAAGGAACATATAATTAAAATTTGATGATGGCATTACAAACATCAAACATTCCCCACACACCCAGCAGCCAATCAAAGCCCTATCAACCATATGACCACTATAGACAATTTTTCTTCACATAGTTACCCTTGCAGCAGTGACCTCCAGCGCCGCGAGTCCTAATGATGGCCACTAACTGACGAGCCACTTGCCTCTCCACAGCCCTTCACAGATAGAGAGGAGGAGAGGAAGAGTAGAGACCGTGCACTAAAGGCTGCTTATATGAATTGTGGAGAAGAGGAGGAGGAGGAGGAAGAGGAAAACTAGGAGGAGGAGTAAAAATAGAGAGAGGAATAGAGGAATAAGAGGAGGAAGAAGAGGAGGAGGAGGAGGAGGAAAAGTAGGAGGAGGAGTAACAGTAGAGAGAGGAATAGAGGATCACGAGGAGGAGGAGAAGGAGGAGGAGTAACAGTACAGAAAGGAATAGAGGATCACGAGGAGGAGGAGGAGGAGTAACAGTAGAGAGAGGAATAGAGGAGTAAGAGGAGGAGGAGGAGAGGAGGAGGAGGAGGAGGAGGAGGAGGAGGAGGAGGAGGAGGAGGAATACGCTGGACTGGACAGGCATTAGTTACCAGGAGACGCGTCGGTCCATAACAAGCATATCTGGTGAATAACTACGACGGTTAATGTTTGCGATATAACACAGCCAGGGACGAGGAAGAGGACGAGAAGGGCGCTGGGATCGAAGAC
>NC_059289.1:16120925-16140925 GCF_017591435.1 Portunus trituberculatus
GAATGAAAAAAGAAAAAAAATCAAAGACAGCAGAAGAAGGAGGAGGAAAAAAGAAAGAAAAAAAGGAAAAAGAAGAAAAAGAAAAAAGAAGAAAAACAAGAATAAAAAGATAAAACGCAACAAAAACCAATAAAAAAAAACGCAAAAAAAAATAAACTGCCTACAAAATTAAGCCATGAATATAAATCAACAGAGAGAGAGAGAGAGAGAGAGAGAGAGAGAGAGAGAGAGAGAGAGAGAGAGAGGTGAAGGGTCCTTGAGTGGAGATAAGGGGAGATGAGTGGAGGAGAGATGAGTGACGATAAAGTAAAGGAGAAGGGAAAGAAGGGTGAGGCAGTAATAATAATAATAATAAAGAGAACCAGATCGTGTGTGTGTGTGTGTGTGTGTGTGTGTGTGTGTGTGTGTGTGTGTGTGTGTGTGTGTGTGTGTGTGTGTGTGTGTGTGTGTGTGTGTGTGTGTGTGTGTGTGTGTGTGTGTGTGTGTGTGTGTGTGTGTGTGTGTGTGTGTGTGTGTGTGAGGTTATTTTTTACATGAACATAAAAACTAAGAATAAACTCTCTCTCTCTCTCTCTCTCTCTCTCTCTCTCTTCTACAACCACAAGAAAAGACAAAATAAACACGATAACAAATAAAATAACTGAAGAATTAAAAGAAAGGCTTCGAGAGAGAGAGAGAGAGAGAGAGAGAGAGAGAGAGAGAGAGAGAGAGAGAGAGAGAGAGAGAGAGAGAGAGAGAGACACTGCTCTAATACCTTAATGTGACAGGTAAAGAAATTTCTCAACCTTAGAACACGGACGCCGAGAGAGAGAGAGAGAGAGAGAGAGAGAGAGAGAGAGAGAGAGAGAGAGAGAGAGAGAGAGAGAGAGAGAGAGAGAGAGAATCTGAAGAGGGTCGAAGCCAGTAGATTTTACAGAACTCAGGAAAGAAGAGAGAGAGAGAGAGAGAGAGAGAGAGAGAGAGAGAGAGAGAGAGAGAGAGAGAGAGAGAGAGAGAGAGAGAGAGAGAGAGAGAGAGAGGGGGTACACGCTAATGGAACCTCGCAAGGGCTGATCCAGTGCCAAGGAATGACTTAGGCGAGGAATGAAGGTATTCAAAGGAAGTGCTGGGCTGAAAGGCAGGAGGAGGAGGAAGAGGAGGAGGAGGAGGAGGAGGAGGAGGAGGAGGAGGAGGAGAGAGAACGAGTAAGGAGTAAGGAAGGAACAGGAGAAGAAGGAGGAAGGAAAGATGAAGGGGAAGGAGGTTTAGCAAGGAGGAGAAGGACGAGAGGGAAGGTAAGTATATAGACGAGAAGGAAGAGGAGGAGGAGGAGGAGGAGGAGGAGGAGGAGGAGGAGGAGGAGGAGGAGGAGGAGGAAGAGGGTACATGAAATAATGAGGGTGGAAAGCGAGGGATAAAGATACTGAATGAAACGAAAATGAGAGAAAAGGAGATTATGCGAAATCATTTGAAAACGCTCACCCAACTCAACATTTCATAATTCCTGACCCAAAAGGGAAAATGTACATTGAATAAAGCAAACAGCCAGAAAGATAAGACCATTCGTTACGGAGAGAGAGAGAGAGAGAGAGAGAGAGAGAGAGAGAGAGAGAGAGAGAGAGAGAGAGAGAGAGAGAGAGAGAGAGAGAGAGAGAGAGAGAGAGAGAGAGAGAGAGAATTAAAAGGCAAAAGGGACAAGAGAAGAGAAAGGAAGAGAGCATGAGAAAAAGAGAGATGGTATAGAGGAGGAGGAGGAGGAGGAGGAGGAGGAGGAGGAGGAGGAGGAGGAGAGAGGAGGAGGAGGAGGAGGAGGAGGAGGAGGAGGAGGAGGAGGAGGAGGGAGGAGGAGGAGGAGGAGGAGGAAGAGGAGAAAAGTAGGTAGGTGGGTGAAAGCCTCTTATTGACAGGTATAGGAAGAAACCAGGTGTTTTTGTAAGGCAGAATTATGACCAGAGAGAGAGAGAGAGAGAGAGAGAGAGAGAGAGAGAGAGAGAGAGACTCATTCACTTTAAGATATTCGGCGACACAACATCACTTCTTCTCTTTACGCCAAAAACTTGCTCATAAAGACTCCGAGCTGCTTCTCACAAAGGGTTTAAGAGCAAATGGTCAGAATAATCATCCGTTCCAGAGAGAGAGAGAGAGAGAGAGAGAGAGAGAGAGAGAGAGAGAGAGTGTAGGGAGTATACAAGGAGGGGAAGAAAAAACAAGGGAAGGGAAGAGCCAGAGTGGGGAAGGCCCTAAGGGTGTACTATTGAGATGAGGGAGGCAGGGAGGGAGCGAGGGCATGGGGAGACAAGGAGGGGAGATGAGGGGACGTCGTGAAAGGGGAAACACAAATGTCTGTCTAGGAACGAGGTCGATAATATTGATTTTCTTTTTGTTCCTTTGGTGTTACTGGATTGAAACTGAAAACTACTACTTCTACTGCTACTACTACTACTACTACTACTACTACTACTACTACTACTACTAAAACTGCCACTATTATTACTACTACTACTACTACTACCACCATTATTACTACTACTACTACTACTACTACTACTACTACTACTACTACTACCACCACTACCACACTACTACCACTACTACTACTACCACAACAACCACCACCACCACCACCACCACCACTACCACTACCACTACTACTACACTACCACTACTACCACTACTACTACCACCACCACCAACAATAATAATAATAATAATAATAATAATAATAATAATAATAATAATAATAATAATAATACCACTACTTCTACCACCATCACCACCACCGCGACTACTTCTACTACTACTTCCACTACTATCACCACCACCACCACCACCACCACCGCCACCACCACCACCACTACCACCACCACTACCACCACCACTCGTCTCTTCCTCTGCCAGTGTTTACCTACTCGCTCTCGTCCTCAGTGAACATTCGCGATGCAGAGTGATAGGCCTAATCCCCTTTATTTGGCCTACGTGCTCCCTGCTGTTATTGCTATTACTGCCACTGCTACTACTACTACTACTACTACTACTACTGCTACTACTACTACTACTGCTGCTCTTATTTCTGTTGCTCCTGTTGTTTTGATAGCGTTGTTGTTTGTATTTCTTGTTTGTTTTGATTTTTTCTTTCTCTTTTTATTAATCTGGGTTTGTTTTTCATGTTAATTCAGTTCCTTTGTTCATAGTTTCAATTGTTGTATTTGTGTGTTGTGTTGAGTTGTGCTGAGTTGTGTTGTATATAATTATGTATTGTGTTTATTCAAAAATTCTTGTGGTTATTGATATGTTCATTCTTGTTTTTATATATAATTTGAATTCTTATGTTTGTGTTATTTGTTGTGTTGTGTTGTGTTGTGTTGTCCTCTATTGTGTTGCATATATTTTTTTTTTGCTTATTTAAATTTTCTGCGGGTTATTCATATGTTAGTTCAATGTTTTATATACAATTTCAATTCTTATACTTGTGTTGTGTGTTGTGTTGCGTTGTGTTTGTGTTGCGTTGTGTTGTCTTCATATGTTTTGCTTATTAAAATCATCTTATGGTTATTCATGTTAATTAATTTTTACATATACAGTTTGAATTCGTATACTTGCGTTGTATGTTGTGTTGTGTTGTGTTGCATTTATGTTTTTTTTTTTTTTTGCTTATTCAACTTTTCTTAAGGTTATTCATATGTTAATTCATTTCTTCTATACAACTTCAATTCATATACTTGTGTAGTGTGTTGTGTTGCGCTGTGTTTGTATTGTATTGTATTGTGTTGTATACGTGTTTTTATTTGTTTATTCTAGTCGTCCAAATTTCCTCCTGGTCACTTACATACATTTTCCTCCTCACTCCAACAACAAACCTAGCCAAAAGTAATACGATTGTCCCCAGTAAACCCGTAAACACATAATGGCGCGAACGAACACACTAACAACAAATACATAAACAAAAACACCTATTTCCAAAAACCGACTAACATTAACTCACCCATAAAAGAGAAAAATGTTGAGGAAAAAAAAGAATAAACACATTCTCACCACCACCACCACCACCACCACCACCACCACCACCACCATCGATTCGGACACAGCGGCAAGAGAGACGAGTTATGGAACAATTTGTAACCTTCTTAGGCAGGTGTTATTTCCCTCTCGTGGTATAGGCCTAAGCAATCACAGACCACAGAGAGAGAGCGAGAGAGAAAAAGAAAGAACGAGAACGAGAGCAAGAGAGAGAGAGAGAGAGAAAGAGAGAGAGAGAGAGGGACGGCCATCCACTCACATCGTTAGGTCCTTCACGGTTCGTCGTATACACAGGTTGTTGAAAAAATAGCAAAAGAAAACATTGACACACTCAGCTGGAAGTATGAACCAACCACTGTCCTTTGCAGCGTGTGTGTATTGCTCGGGAAAACACAGTACCTCCTTCCTTGTGTTTCCCTTCCTCCCTTCCTCCCTTCCTCCCTTCCCCTCCACTCCCCTCGCCAGGGCCACAGAGGGAGAGAAAGAGAGAGGGAGAGAGAGAGAGAGAGGGTAGTCGCCGCCTCGCTGTCCGGAAAATCCATCAAAGGACTCATGTTTTGCTTTAATTAAACGTCCTGGCACGACCAGTGTTTACATTCTCTCTCTCTCTCTCTCTCTCTCTCTCTCTCTCTCTCTCTCTCTCTCTCTCTCTGAGAGCCCAAGGTTTTATCCTGTCTTTTTAGTTCTATTCATCCGTCCTTTTAGACCTCTCTCTCTCTCTCTCTCTCTCTCTCTCTCTCTCTCTCTCTCTCTCTCTCTCTCATTAATTCCCTCAGGGCATCAAACAGGTACAGCATCGAACCTCCAACACAAGACATTATCTGTCATTGGACGTATTGACCTTCATCAAAAAGAACACTGTTAATTTGGCGCAGGTTACTCGAGTACCTGTTCATCTCTCTCTCTCTCTCTCTCTCTCTCTCTCTCTCTCTCTCTCTCTCTCTCTCTCTCTCTCTCTCTCTCTCTCTCTCTCTCTCTCTCTCTCTCTCTCAGGCTCCTTTCACACTTCCTCTTCTCCTCTCCATTCCCCTGCCTTCCTCTCTCTCTCTCTCTCTCTCTCTCTCTCTCTCTCTCTCTCTCTCTCTCTCTCTCTCTCTCTCTCTCTCTCTCTCTCTCTCTCTCTCTCTCTCTCTTTCAATTCTCCACATTTCATTGCATATTCACCTCTCTATCCCTTCCTCTTTTTCGTTCCTTTCCTCTCCTTTTAGTCCTCAACCTTCACTCACCCGCCCATACACCCACACACACCCACACACACGAATAAATTAGATGCAGGGCTAATGTGTTTGACCGTAATAAGGTGATTTAGAGATTCCAGGGAAATAGACGGGAAGAAGAGGCTTATAAAAGGGAGTTTTGTATACACAGAATTAGGCAGGAAGGAAAAGAAGGGCAGGGGAGGAGAGGGGGGAAGAATACAAGGGAGATGCTAGACCTAATATATATATGGACGAGAATTAACATAAGGTAATTCATATAGACATTTCACTCCGTCACACACACGACATGAGCTTCTTAATTAGGTTGAGGAAATGGTTAGGAATGTTATTAAGTGAACTGATATGCTTGGGCTGTATAAAGATGGCCTCTCCTAAATCGAAGTGAGTCTCTTTTATTGAGAGAATAGTTCTGATATATGTAATGTAGGATTCAATGATTCTGTTCTGGTATGTTTAATCACTTAGCTAATGACTGTGTGTATTGGTGATTATTTATTCTTAATGTACGTAAACTGCTGTTGATATGACCGATCGTGAAATTAGAATGTTATAGTAAGTAGAAAAGAGAAATACAGAAACAAACAAACACATACATGCACACGCACACACACACACACACACACACACACACACACACACACACACACACACACACACACACACACACACACACACACACCATAAAAAAATAAAGATAAAAAAAGCAGCAGACTTGTTGGTTATTAAGTTAAAGACAAATTACACCATTTCATCTACGAGACACAAGACAGAACAGGCGTAGTCTTCCCCTCATCCACCACTCTCTCTCTCTGACCTTTTACGAGTGACGCCTGTTATGAATGTCTCGTTGCACCAATCACTGTAACATCACTCAGAAACAGACAGGACACCCACTCTTCTTTAAAGGTAAACACATGGTAACGTGAGACGCGCCCAGACAAGACAAAATTGACATTACATAAGCACTTCACTCGTTTTGGTATTTTAATCATATTTGTTTTTGTATGTATTTAATTAAATTCTAAACTTTCATTATGCCTAATTATTCAAACTATTATACTTCATCATACTGTTGCTGAGTTTTATAAGCTTTAAGACAGCCACACTTGTTCCTGTTATACACTGGAGACGAAATAAAATAGATGAATAAAATAAACGGATTAATTAACAGTACATCTAACATTCTATTCAAAACATTAATAGACTTCATGGTGAGAGTCGTCGCGATGGTAAGCTACTTAAATCCCTTTCAAACTGACATATTTCCTCCCATTATATACTGCAACACGTACATTACCAGCACGCTTAATCACCTTAAAACAGAACATTATACCTCATCACACATTACTCGTCCCTTCAGATAGCCTCAACACTCAAAAAATAAAGTTATGACGTTATGCTACAAAAAGTGACGCTCTCCGGAACAAGTATAAAGAAAGAGAGGGCTAAAACACACGTCCCAAGAGCTCCCCCTATAACACACACAACGCTGCCAGCTCTTGCCACCCCAACCAGCCAACCAGACATCCAGCCAGCCAGCCAACTAACCAGGCAGGCAATCAACCAGCCAACCAATCAGCCATCCATCCAGCCAACCAACCAGACATATAGCCAGCCAGCCAACCAGCCAGACACCCAGCCAGATAACCAGTTTCATCCCCCACTAGCCTCTCCCACTAAGCAGCCAGCCAGCCAGCAAGCCAGCCCCAGCCAGCCAGCCAGCCAGCCCTTAGCCGAGTATCGCTTACCGCCTCCGGGACACACTAGTACCACACTCCACGCCACCGGGACTCGCCTGGCTGTCAAGAGAGGAAAACCTATTTTTACTTTTGTTGTTAGGATATGGGAGAAAAAAGAAAGGAAAAGAAAATATAGGAAAAATTAAAGGAAACTGCTAACGAGGGAGATTTTTATATTGGTGGGGGTCCTAGGAAGAGGGATAGAGGGGGGTGGTGGTGGTGGTGGTGGTGGTGGTGGTGGTGGTGGTGGTGGTGGTGGTGATGATGATGATGATGATGATGATGATGATGATGATGATGATGATGATGATGACGACGACGACGACGATAATTGGTAATAATGAAAGTAATAGTAGTAGTAGTAGTAGTAGTAGTAATAATAATAATAATAATAATAATAATAATAATAATAATAATAATAATAATAATAATAATAATGATAATAATAATAATATTAGTAGTAGTAGTAGTAGTAGTAGTAGTAGTAGTAGCAGTAGCAGTAGCAGTAGCAGTAGCAGTAGTAGTAGTAGTAGTAGCAGCAGCAGCAGCAGCAGCAGCAGCAGCAGCAGCAGCAGCAGCAGCAGTAGTAGTAGTAACAATATTAATAATGATGATAATAATAAATGATAATCCTAGTAATACTAGTAATAATAATAATAATAATAATAATAATAATAATAATAATAATAATAATAATAATAATAATAATAATAATAATAATAATAATAATAATAATAATAATAATAATAATAATAATAATAATAATAATAATAATAATAATAATAATAATAATAATAATAATAATAATAATAATAATAATAATAATAATAATAATAATAATAATAATAATAATAATAATTATGAAGATGATGATGACAATAATAATAATAATAATATTATTATTATTATTATTATTGTTATTATTATTATTGCCAATGATGATGATAATGATAATAATTATGAAGATGATGATGATGATGATAATGATAATGACAATAATAATAATAATGATAATAAAAATAATAGTTAATGATAATAATAATAAAAACAATAATAATAATAATAATAATAATAATAATAATAATAATAATAATAATAATAATAATGATAAAAATAATAATAGTAATAATAATGATAATTAATAATGATAATAATGATAATAATAATAATAATGATAATAATAATAATAATAATAATAATAATAATAATAATAATAATAATAATAAGAAGAAGAAGAAGAAGAAGAAGAAGAAGATGATGATGATGATGATGATGATGATGATGATGATGATGATGATGATGAAGAATGATGGACACGACATCAATATTAACAATAATAATCATAATAATAATAATGAATAACAATGATAATAATTATACTCATGATAATAATAATAATAATAATAATAATAATAATAATAATAATAATAATAATAATAATAATAATAATAATAATAATAATAATAATAATAATGATAATAATAATAATAATAATAATAATAATAATAATAATAATAATAATAATAATAATAATAATAATATATAATAATATTATTATTATTATTATTATTATTATTATTATTATTATTATTATCATTAAAATTGATAATGTCACTCCGGTTCTCTCTCTCTCTCTCTCTCTCTCTCTCTCTCTCTCTCTCTCTCTCTCTCTCTCTCTCTCTCTCTTTCTCTTTTCTCAGGTAAAGATTAATTACATAAACACAGAAAGAAGCAACAGACACTTGTACTGATATTGCACCTGGTCAATTGATTTTGGCAGAAATATATATAACCATTCAGAGTTTACCATGAGAGAGAGAGAGAGAGAGAGAGAGAGAGAGAGAGAGAGAGAGAGAGAGAGAGAGAGAACGGGAGAGAAATATGAGAAAAGTATTTTTCCTGCCGCAGGGAAACTTTCAATGGCAGGATTAATTATGGTGGACGGAAGGACTAAGGGGAAGGACGGACACGGAGGGGAAGGTGTGAGGGGAGCGAGGGGACGAGGGAGAGGGGGTGAGAGAGGACATGGAGGAAACCTGGAAGGGGGAAAGGAGAGAACGAATAGAGCACAGCAGGGGACGGCGGTAGGATGGGGGAAACAGCAGATAATAGGGAAGGACGTGAGGGGAGGAAAGAGGGGAAAAAGAAGAGGGGAAACAAGGTGCGGATGGGGTGGGAAAAGAAAAAAAAACAGGAGAAATGGAAGTAGAAATTAATGAAAAGGGAATAGAGATAGGAATGAGAAACACAAAAGAGGATGTAATAAGAGGAAAGAGAGAGGCCATCTTAGAAATGAGGGAAAAAGAAGGTGGAAGAGATAACGATAATAGAAGATGAGAGTGAAGAGAGGGAGGAACGGGAAGAGAAGAAGGTAGAAGGTAAACAAGTTGAGGCGATGAAAGGAAGAGAGAAACGTTTAGAAGTGAAGAATAAACAAGATACTGAGGAAAATTAAAGGGAAAAAGAGAGATAAGGGGAAAATTAAACGAACAAGGGACATAAGACATAATAAAGAATAAAAGAAAGAAGAAGAGAGATATAAAGAGAAAAAAAAAAGAAAAACAAATGAAACAGTAGGGAGAGTTAAGGCGAATAGAAAGAAAAAAAAAGAACAGAGAATAAGAAAGTATAAGAAAATAAGAAAATAAAGGATAAGAGCTAAAAAAAAAGGAAGAATGAGCAGAAAGGAGGAAGAGAATGGAGGGGAAAGATGAGGCAGAGAAGAGTGGAAAAGACAACGAAAGAGGAATGAAGAGAGAAAAAAAAATAATAAAAACAGGAGACAGTAAAGAGAGAATGGAGAGAAATGAGACAGAAGAGATGGTAGAGAGAGAGAGAGAGAGAGAGAGAGAGAGAGAGAGAGAGAGAGAGAGAGAGAGAGAGAGAGAGAGAGAGAGAGAGAGAGAGAGAGAGAGAGAGAGAGAGAGAGAGAGAGAGAGAGAGAGAGAGAGAGAGAGAGAGAGAGAAAAAAAGGACGAGAAGGTAGAGAAGTCATGGGGGGTGAGAGGGAGAAGAAAGGAGAAAAGGAAGGAGAGACAGAGAGACGTCAAAAAAAGGAGAGTAAGAAGAGGCGGGTAAGAGAGAGAAGAGGAGAGAGAAGAAGACGTAAAAATAATTGAGAGTAGAGAAGTCATGAGAAAGAGAGAAAGAGACAGAGAAGATGTAAAAAAAGGGAGGGTAGGCAGAGAAGTTATGGTAGATGAGAGTGAGAGAAAAAAAGGAGAAAAGAGACAGAAGATGCAGAGAAGCCATGTTGGTGAGAGTAAGAAAAAACAAGAGCGGAAAAGAGACAGAGAAGATGTGAAAAAAAGGGGAGAGTAGGCAGAGTCATGATGTGTGAGAGGGTGAGAGTGTGAGAGAGTGAGAGGGAGGTGGGTTTGTCATCGTTCCAATCTAATAGTGCTGGGAAGGCCGCTAACGAACACAGTTTTCCCGACGCTAACAACGTCATGCAAAACGAATTTCATCGCCGTCAACACCAACGACTGACTTCCCGGCGGCGGCGGAGGCTGGGCGGGAGGGAGAGTGGGCGGCGGAGGCTGGGCGGAAGGGAGAGAGGGGAGGGAGAGTAGAAGGGAGGGGAAAAAAGAATGGTGGAAGAGGGAGGGGGGGTGGTGTTTGTGATGTCAGCTGATCCTTCCAACCTCTATACTTGTCCCCATTCCTCACTGTCTTTCCTTAGCTTTCTTCTCCGTCAATGTTATTTTGAGGTCACTTTTTTCCTGTCTATTTTCCTCTTCTCCCGTTGTTTTCTCTTTTCTCCTTTTTTTTCCTTTCCCTTTTCTTTCTTTTCGCTGTTCTCTCTCTTTTTTCCTCCTCTCTCGCTGTTTTCTCTTCCCTCCTTTTTAACTTTCCTTTTTCTTTCTCTTTTGTTGTTTTCGCTCCTTTTCTATATGTCTCTGTCTCTCTCTCTCTCTCTCTCTCTCTCTCTCTCTCTCTCTCTCTCTCTCTCTCTCTCTCTCTCTCTCTCTCATACACTTGCTTTCCTCTTACTCCCAAAATGACCTCCTCTTCCACTCTCCACAGTAGAACGCTATCTGCTTCCACAAAATAACCCACGTCTTCCCTCTTCTCTCCTCCTCCTCCTCCTCCTCCTCCTCCTCAGAAGTTGGTGTCTTCTTTCCCTCCTTAAATTAAGGACACCCTTCCTTCTCTTCAAAAGGAAACAAAACAGTTCTCTTTTGGGATTTCTTCCTCAACCACCTTTCTTCCTCTCCACTCAATCTCTCTCTCTCTCTCTCTCTCTCTCTCTCTCTCTCTCTCTCTCTCTCTCTCTCTCTCTCTCTCTCTCTCTCTCTTCTCTCTACTCTATAACATTTTTCATTTTTTCTTACTTTCTTCCTCTTGAACCTCCATATCCTTCACCACATTCCTCATCTCCCTTATTCCTCTCCTCCTCCTCCTCCTCCTTCTTCTCCTACTCCCACTGCTGTTCATCCTCCAGCTGCTCCTTCTCTCCTTCTCATCCTATGCATCACGTCCTATACAGCCCATCCTTTCCTTCTTTTTCTTGCCTGTCATCCTGTCATCCTGCCATCCCGCCTGCTTTCTATCCTGCCATCCTCCCTGCTTTCTATCCTGCCATCCTCCCTGCCTTCTATCCTGCTGTCCTGCCTGCCTTCTATCCTGCCATCCTGCCTGCATTCTATCCTGCCATCCTCCCTGCCTTCTATCCTACAATCCTGTCTGTCCCCTATCCTGCCATCCTGCCCTTCTATCCTGCCATCCTCCCTGCCTTCTATCCTGCCATCCTCCCTGCTTTCTATCCTGCCATCCCGCCTGCTTTCTATCCTGCCATCCTGCCTGCCTTCTATCATGCCATCCTCCCTGCCTTCTATCCTGCCATCCTGCCTGCCTTCTCTCCTGCCCTCAGCCATTTTCCTCAGCGTAGTCACAGTTTTGCCGCAGCACCGGGGCCGCCATTAACCATCACAGCACCAAGTTCTCTCAAGTTTTGGGTCCAGGTAAGAGCCGACGCAAGTTGGTGCACAGACTCATCCTTGCTTTTCTTTATGTATATACTTTGATTTTTTTTTTCTTTCTCTTCTTTTTTACATCCATTCGCTTCTGTTTTCTTATATTTTCTAATGGTGTTTTTTTCTCTCTCTCCTTTCCTTCTTCTTTTTTTCTCATTCATTCGCTTCTGTTTTTTTCTGTTTTGTAATGTCTGTTTTTTTCTCTTCTTTTCTTCTTCTTCTCTTTTTTTTCTCATTCGTTTCTGTTTTTTTCTGTTTTGTAATGTTTGTTTTTCTCTTCTTTTCTTCTTTTCTTTTTTCATTCATTCCTTCTGTTTTTTTTCTATTTTATGTTTTTTTCTCCTTTCCTTCTTTTTTTTTCATTCGCTTTTTTCTGTTTTGTAATGCTGTTTTTCTTCTTTTTTTCATTCATTCCCTTCTGTTTTTTTCTATTTTATGGGGTTTTTTTCTTCTTTTCTTCTTCTTTTTTTATTCATTCCTTCTTTTTTTCTGTTTTAATGTATTTTTCTCTCCTTTTCTTCTTCCTTCTTTATTTCACTTATCCGCTTCTCTTTTTTTTTATTCTTAATGCTGTTTTGTTTCTTTCTTTGTTGCTGCAGAAACTCTTCCTTGCTTTTCTTTTAACCACCGGCTTTTTTTCCTATTTTCTTATGTTATTTTTTTTTCTCTTTATTTACTGCAGAGACTCGTCCTTCCATTTCTTTTTTGCACATATTATTTTTTCTCTATTTATCCTTCTATTTTTTCATCATTCGCTCCTCTTTTTTCTAATTTCTAATGTTGTTGTTTTCTTTTTTTGTTGCAGAAACTTGTCCTTACTTTTCTTTTATGATTTTTCCTCTCTTTTGCTTTTCTTCTCTTTTTATCACTCATTTCCTTCTCTTTTTTTCTATTTCCTAATGTTGTTTTTTTAGTTCTTACTTTTTTTTATGCGCGTATTTATATTTTTCTCTTTCTCTCTTTTCTTTTTTTTCACTTATTTGCTTTTTTTTTCTTTAATAATGCTGTGCTTTTTTTTTTTGGCTTTTAATTTGTTGTACTTTCTCATCTTTTCTCTTTTTTTGTTTTTAATGATCTTTTTTAAGCCTTTTCAGTTTGTTGTTGTTGTTGTTTGAGAGTGTGTGTGTGTGTGTGTGTGTGTGTGTGTGTGTGTGTGTGTGTGTGTGTGTGTGTGTGTGTGTGTGTGTGTGTGTGTGTGTGTGTGTGTGTTTTGGTGATTGGTATTAAAATTTTGTGTTTATTCTAGTTCTGGCTTCCTTTCATTTCGTTTATGTTCTCTCTCTCTCTCTCTCTCTCTCTCTCTCTCTCTCTCTCTCTCTCTCTCTCTCTCTCTCTCTCTCTTGATGAAGGCGTTTGTATTTACCTCGGTCACATTTTTTTGTGTGTGACTAATGCGCGTTCACCACACACGTGCAAACACCAGGTAACCGCCGGGCTGGAAAGGGAAATATTTACCTGCGCAAGCCAATCAAAGACGTGGCCTTCTTTTACCTGGAAAACGTGAAGGTGACCCGTTTGCTGCAGATCAAGCGTTAGGTTGTCTGGCTGCTATTGCAATACCTCTCTCTCTCCCCCCGCCCTCTCTCTCTCTCTCTCTCTCTCTCTCTCTCTCTCTCTCTCTCTCTCTCTCTCTCTCTCTCTCTCTCTCTCCGTCTGTGTTTGTGTGTGCTTCCTACAGCCAGATCATCCATTTTCACTTCGTATCATCATTAATCAACGTTCTTTTCATCTGTTTTAGTGCGTAATGGTGGTTTGCTTCTATCAGGTGATGCGTGAGGCAATGATGTGGTAGGCTGGTGGTCAGTGAAGGCTACTGGGAAGAGAGTAATGTTATCACTTATAATTGCCTAAATTTTGTAGTGATAAATCTTTGGGCTTGTGTACCCATTTTTCAGTAACTTTTTTTTCCTTACGGCCACTTGAATCTGTTGTCGGGGAGAGTATAATGTCAATCAGTCAGTCCATCAATCTAGTAATTATTCAATCAATCTACAACAAAATTTTAATCTTCAAATCTTTTATGTAATCACTTATACAATTGTTTCAGACCCTTCATAAATCTCTAAAATAACTTATAACACGCAAAAAAAAACAAGACTAATCTTCTTTCCCCCCATTTTTCTGCGTTTCCGTGCAAATAATTCATCACAGTGCAGCCTGAATGTTAACAAGGACACGCCAGTAAAAGGGGTAATGGGATGAATATGTTTTATCTAATCTTTTCTCCTCCCAGCACCTGTCTAGCCGCCCTCGTGGGAAATGGCACTGTAAGGATGAACGGTTCTGCGCCTCAGTAATGGTTCTCTTGGGTCTGAGGCGACGGCTGGTTAAGGTTGATTGATTAAATTTTCCCACCGCAACAAAACCCAGCTAAGGAGGAATAGTTTTGTGGTGCAGTAAAGGCGTGGGAGTCATCGGTGGTGCGATACATTAGTGCTGTCTGGCTCGCTGTTCCCACTTCCCCGTCATGGTTTATCTCACACATCACTAGAGGAACATATCAAGTTTACGATGATATATTAGTGCGGCATGTGCAGCTGTTCACCGCACCAGCACCGTGGCATCTGTCTTGTTTTATCCTGCACATCACTAAAGGATTATATCAAGATTATAGTGTGCCTTGTAATGAACAGGTTAGAAATCATATTGAGTTTCTATGCCGTTGTTATCAGCTCGAGCACCACCACGCCATCACTCACTCATGTTATCGTCCACATCACTAGAGGATTATGTCAAGTTTACGATGGATTGTGTTGTGATGAAGGGATTAAAAATTATTAGTCCTCATCCACAACAATCATATCTCTATTTGCTCTACACCGATTATCAGCTTGACTGTATGGAACTCGAGAATTCTCAGCAATATCCAAAGGGTGAGCTGTTACTGGTTCTATTATATGTGCTATTAGGTAATATCTTTGTGTCTGTGGAGTGTACAGGAGCTGCCGTCACTCCTGCAACAATGCCGATTTTGAAAACTTGAGGTGAAATAAGGAAAAAACCGGTAATCATTATTCTTGTCTTCTTCTCCATTTTTCCTTGGTGTTTGTGAAGTGCTCTGGTGTTGCCTTTTGCATTCCATCACGCCCACAATGCTGTCACTCCAATATAATAAGAGATGGAGGGATGGATGTGTGATCGTTATTCTTTTATTCTTTTGCATCGATTTTCCTTCGTGTTTCCAGAGTGCTCAGGTGCGGCCTTGCACTCCATCACACCCACAACACTGCCGTCCTGGTGAACATGAGGCAGACGCTTGAATGGACGACTTCTTGTTACTGCGGCATTAATTCTGCTGTTTCTCAAGAGTTCAGACATTTCACCTTCCATTACATCCCTTTGCTAAGCTGACGGGGAAACAGATGGGTGTTGGCTATTACCGCATTACTTTCCGTGTTTGAGCATCTAATTGTTGCTTCTTTTCACTTCATGAGCCTATAACACAATCACTACAGTAAACGTGAGAAAGGTGAGCAGATGGATGAGTGAACCTATCTCTCGCATTCTCTCTCGGTAGCACAACATTGACAAAAAGCATCAGATGGATAGATGAATAGACGGATAGATAGATATTGCATTGACCACACAGACACACACACACACACACACACACACACACACACGCACAGTTGGACGGAAGACTGTTCATTCATCCACAATACAAGTCAATTACACCGTCCCTATCTAGTAAACACGAAGCAGGTGGATGAATTGCAACACGGCTCTTCCTTCTCCTTGACAACACCAGACTCAATCTCGCTCAGCCTGATCTCGTTTCTGGCTGCAGAAAAACACGAGGGAACCAAACCAGGTCAGCCTAATTCGTCATACGTTGGGGCAGCACGTTTCCAGAGGTTATCTTCCAATTCCAGAAAGGGCCGCTGGACCGTGTGTGGCCGAGGCGTCCCTGTGCTCCGGATGACCGCGGACGGGCCGGCGATGCACCAATACCACCAATCATAACGAGAGGTCAGAGGCATAACGCGAGGGACCAATCAGGTGGCGAGCAGTCCCTGAGAGGCGATGGGATTGGTCAGTTATATCTCGTCAATATCCGATTGTAATTGAATAGATTAACATGGCAATCAGATTATAAGGGGGCAAACGACATTATCAGGGCGACTATCAGACATGGAATGAGCCCGTCAGATTACGCCGCCTGCCGCTACACACACCACTCACACTCCCGCTGACAAAATGGAATGCCAAGACTACTACCGCTACTGTTGCTGGTCCTCCCCTTGCTCTCACTATTTGGGTCGTGTCCTCCCCATTACCGTTACTGCTGGCGTTCTATCATCATCTTTATCCTCAGTTATTGTTTTTTTATTACTCCCCCTCCTCCTCTTCCTCTTCTTTATTCACTTCAGTTAATTTTCCTCCCTCAAATAAAGAGAAAAACAGCAGAATTCAGCCTTCCACAAACACAGGTGCAATAATTATCAGCCGACCAACAAGCGTTCTGTTAGCCGCGGGTCGTATGTTCCCGTCCTCGTCGTCCTTGTCGCCCTCGTCGCCTACCACCTCCTCTTCCTCCATCCCAGGTCCCGTGACGGATTATTCCTACCCTCCTCACATTCCCATTCCATTCCTATTCGCACGTCCTGCTGTCTGACCGCCGGGAACCAGCCGCTCAGTTTACGTGTAAAGGACAGACAGAAAGACCGACAGGCAGACAGACGGACGGACACACGGAAACACAGACACACACACACACACACACACACACACACACACACACACACACACACACACACACACACACACACACACACACACACACACACACACACACACACACATTGAAGGACAGCATGATGGACTGACTGTATAGTATTTTTCTGTACGGCATATCAGAGTACATAATAGTAGTAAAGAATTATACAAATACGATAAGCGAGGTAATCAATCATGGCGGCGAGGGAGGGAGGGTGGGAGGGAGGGAGGGATTGGGACGGGTGCAGTATGCTGAAAGACAATACTCGCTGGCTGATATATTAAATCAAGATGAATGTCAGTCACGAAGGTTATTGCAAATTGCTCCAACAGTAACAACAACAATAACCCCAACAACAACAACAACAACAATAACAGCAATAACACATAATGACAATGAAGAACATCAACAACAAAAACAAGAACAAGAAAACCACAAGAAAAAAGAACAAACAGTAACAAGACACAAAAGAAAGAAAAAGAAAGAGAGAGGGAAACAAGGGGAAACACAAGACAATAACAACACAACCAAACAGGAAGGAAACAAAGACTGATTGGCTCGTAGATCTAATTCAAGGCAACGCAGCAGAACAAGAAAATTCCTCACCCTGGAAAATTCTCTTTGTATTGAGAGAAACTGGATATGTAGAGGCGGGGAGGGAGCCAGGGGCGAGGCAGGGGGAGAGATGGGGAAATGGGAAGGAGAAGGGGGGGAGGGGCAATGAAAGCGGCGAAACGGAAAGCGGAACAGGAGGTCGGTAGTGGAAGAGGTAGTGGGAATAGTGGGAGAGGAGGAGATGGGGAAGGGTCACTATAAGCTTTAGGAGACAAAGGGAGGTGTGGGTGTCGGGTGTGGGCGCGGGCGTGGGTGGGGGTGGGCGTGTGTAGCCATTGGACCATTGGCTTGTAAAGGGCAGGAAGGTAATGAGGGTTTATAGCAGTGGCCTCGGAAACAGCTGGTCACCCCGCCTTGTTTACTGGGATAGGCTAAGTGCAGTGACCTGAAGCCCACGCCCGCTCGCCACCTGGGTACGCCGCGGACACTGGAAGGCACAGGTGAGAGGGGACACCTGGGGCACCGGCTGGAACATCGCGCCACCTGGGATTAGCAAACGGGCTGGATTAAATAAAGCCTGGAGTTTATTGCCCTGGTGATTCACTTACTGGCGCAAATTAAGAGTAAAAAGTGGTTGAAGAGTGCAGGTGATCGGGTGTGATTAGCGACCAGGTGCAACTATCAGGTCAAGTTAAGTACTGAATTAAAGGGGACGAGTCAGATATTGGAACCAGTTAGAGTATATCATTATTCATGTGGTACTACAATTTGGCCCCAGCTGGCATTAATGAACAGGTGGAATTACAAACCAGGTGAGGTAGCATTGCATGGTGCTCAGGTGTGTTCAGTGGGACAGGATACAATAAAAGCCAGCTAGAGTATAGTGACAAGTTGGTGGGATTACGGGGAAGGTGAAGGGAAACAACAGGTAAGATTATTTACAAACTTACTCGAATCCAGATCATTTGTGTACACTAGTAAGTAACTCATTCTTTCACTGCAACAGGCCACAGGTTACCTCACTAAAAGCAATGCAGGGAATATTCAGTCCCGTCAAGAAGGAAAGTGATGGAAACAACACATTTCGCAATATCTAGCCAGTATAATGTTTGCACGTGGCTTAGAAAAAAAAAATGTCCTTGAGTGATCAGATGAGTGAAAGATGTGCCAAATAACAGTAAATAGATTCAAATAAATTGGGGTTTAAATAAAATAGGAAATAATTAAGTGTCTTTTTTTTAAACAAGAGGAAAACTAGCCAAGAGAAACAGAAAATAAAAAAAAGGCCCACTTCAAATGCAAGTTTCCTAAAAGACTGGTAGAGATTTATCCGACAAACAGGGACAAATGTCTTGATGCAAAGAACTCTCAGATGCAATACGTGTAGGGATATGATGTTCCAGGTGACAGGTAAATGAACAGATATGCATCCAGGTGTTTCAATGACTCCAATCAGGTAAGACTGAAAGACTGGAGGGACTGGAAGGGTGAAGGGAAGCCAGATTCAATACTCCCTCCCTCCACCCTCTCCATTTCTGCTTCCCTCCTTCATCAATCCTTTATTAACTCTTTTCTTTCATTTCACTTCGCTATTTATTAATTTTTTTCCACTCTCTTCAGGTTTCCCCTTCCCTTCTGTTCTCCCTTTCTTAATTTAGCATTCCATATTCAACCCCCTCATTCAATTTTCTACATTCTACTTTTCCTTCTCAGAGGTATTCTTTTCTTTCTCCTCCACTCTAATTTTCTCCCTTCCCTTAGAGCTCTTTCCACCCTCACTTCATTAACCTCCTCCTCCTCCTCCTCCTCCTCCTCTCTTCCTACTCGTACATTCATATCCACCTCCTCTTATACTTTTCTGATTCTAAATTATACAATACTTTTTTTTCTTTTACTAAACTCATCAATATAAAAAAAACAAGTTCACTTACATACGAATATAGTAAGTTTAGAGACAAAGCTGTTGATAAAAGAGCTACACTGAATACAAAAAAAAATATATGCTATTGAATGCAAAAATATACATAGCCACACCAAATTATGAAGATGGAGGAGAAATATTCATCAACAACATTCACGAAAGAAGTCCCGATATCAAATAAAAAGGAAATACAACAAGAGGTTTTATTTATTTATTTATTTTTTTTGACATAACTTTCATGACGATTATATTAAAATTCCGGCAAAATATACTGAAGGTACTCAGAATGTTTTATTTTTTTTTTTCTTCTTTTTTCTCTAGTGATCATGCAGAATTCTAACTAAACGACCATTCTAAGCATGAAATCAACCTCAAACATTCTTACAACTTCGAGTAAAGCTTGGAAAGTGTAGAGATCAGATCCTTAAACGTCTCATAATACGAACTAAGAGGTAGAAAGAAGTAAACTAACTAAAAAAAGAAAACTAAGAGAAACAAGAAAACTAATTAAAAGGGAGAAAGAAGAGAACTAAGAAGCAGAAAGGAGAAAAAAAATATTACAAACGCCACATTTAGAACATCAACAGAGATCAACAGCACTCAGAATAGACGTTACAGAAACAGCAGACAATCACAGCATACAGCACGAGACACAGCACGAAATGAAGACACATGGAAAAGAACAGCAGGAAAGAACAGAAAAAAACACAGCATTCACAATAAAATTTACAAAATGAAGACAATAACATGAAAGGAGAGACACAGCAAAAAAATAAGATGAACATGGAAGGAAAGAACAGCAACAGCATCACAGCATAACAGCAAGAACAGCAAAGACGAGATATAACAGGAAAGAATACTGATAGGGTAAAACAG
>NC_059289.1:16148425-16155925 GCF_017591435.1 Portunus trituberculatus
AATGTAAACGAGAGAGAGAGAGAGAGAGAGAGAGAGAGAGAGAGAGAGAGAGAGAGAGAGAGTGGGCCTGACTTAAAGGGAAAAAGATGACATGATTTATTATTAAGAGCGGTGATTAGAGCTCCTCATGTACACACACACACACACACACACACACACACACACACACACTAACAAACACATACCTGAAATGAAAAAAAACAACACATTACACATTTATACAGGAATATAAGATGACAAAGGGAAAAAAAGCAGGAAAAGTGAATAGATTATGAGACATATTATGAGAGAGAGAGAGAGAGAGAGAGAGAGAGAGAGAGAGAGAGAGAGAGAGAGGGGTGGGGCGGGCTAAAGGGGACAGAGCCATACATTCCACTGTTTTATTTTGGAGGGGCCCAGGAGAGAGAGAGAGAGAGAGAGAGAGAGAGAGAGAGAGAGAGAGAGAGAGAGAGAGAGAGGAGGAGAAGGGGAAGGGAGGGGAAGGTGAGAGATGTAAAGGAAGCAAGTGGATACGTTACTGGAAAGGAAAAAAAATAAAGAAAAAAAAGAAAAGAGAAAAAGAGAGTAAAGATGAGCGTGGAATCGAAGGTTAATGACGCAGAAACGAAACAACGAAGTCATGGCGTGGTGGTGATGGCGCTGTGGTGGTGGTGGTGGTGGTGGTGGTAGTGTGGTGGTGGTGGTGATGGTGGTGGAAACTGTAGTAATGTAGTTACCTAAAATGATAAAAGTGACATTGTTTAGGAAATGTAACATATAATAATGTAAAATGAGTATAGTAATAATAATGATGATGATGATGATAATAATAATAATAATAATAATAATAATAATAATAATAATAATAATAATAATAATATCAATAATAACAATGATAACAACAATACCAAATGAGTTTAGTCACACGCCATAAAATTTCTGATGATAATTGCACCACTAAATCATGACTGGAAGAACAACAACAATAATTATTGTAATAACGATAGTTATTATTATTAGCATTACTACAAATCATTATTCCAAATAATCATCATTACTGTTTCCCATTTCATTTGTGTTGGTGTTATTTGCATTAATGATGACGATAATAACAATAATAATAATGATAATAATAAAAATAATAATAATAAAAATAGTAATAATAATAATAACAATAAACACAAATTAATCAATGTCATTTTCGAAATCCATCATCACTTTTCAGAAGGATTAATATGTAAAACTTCTTACAGCGGCAACTAAGATCATGACCATTATCACCATCACCACCACCACCACCACCACTAACAACAACAAAACAATAATAATAACAATAATAATAATAATAATAATAATAATAATAATAATAATAATAATAATAATAATAATAATGACTGTAGGTTGCAATTTTTCCCAGTTATAACTACGTGGAGTACGAGGTAGAGGCAGTGGTGGTGGTGGTGGTGGTGGTGGTGGCCATTTCGAGCATTGCCGGCGCCATCACCACCACCACGCCATCGCCTCTATCACCATTCGGGAAAGCCATCACCCTTAGCGCTACCAAAACTATTCCCATCCACCAGTATTACCACCATCACGGCCAACAAGCCTCATATAACACCACCACTGCTAATACCACCACTGCTCAACAACGCTGTCCACCTCTCTCTCTCTCTCTCTCTCTCTCTCTCTCTCTCTCTCTCTCTCTCTCTCTCTCTCTCTCTCTCTCTCTACATTTCTCCATTTTCTATAGTCTTTACTTCAGCTGAGTCGTCAATCCACTCACGGTTTTTGGTTTTTGCTGTGTACATGACTCTCTCTCTCTCTCTCTCTCTCTCTCTCTCTCTCTCTCTCTCTCTCTCTCTCTCTCTCTCTCTCTCTCTCTCTCTCTGTCTACATTCATATCTCAATCTTACCAATCTATCTATCTATCTATCCATCTCTCTTTGCATTCACATCTCAATCTATTCACATATCTATCCAATCTATCTAATTATCCAGGGTTCGACTCCTAGCGCTCCTCTAATCCAGTGTACATCAGTAGCGTGCGACAGTGACTTAAGGGCACCACCACATAGGGCGTGACTTTCATTGCGCCGCCTCGTGTTCCCGGGGGAGTGCGGGTCGGCGGTGGGCAGCACGAGGCTTATTCATGAAACACTATATAAATAATAATATATGTCCGCGCCAGCCCAGCCTGCGCTCCTGGCACAATGTATGGCCTATTGGTCCTGCAGGGGGTCTGGTGTGTAAATAAATAAAAATTACTGTTTGCTATTATTTCTGTTTCCTCTGCTACCTTGTTTCGTTCTCTCTCTCTCTCTCTCTGTCTCTGTCTCTCTCTCTCTCTCTCTCTCTCTCTCTCTCTCTCTCTCTCTCTCTCTCTCTCTCTCTCTCTCTCTCTCTCTCTCTCTGTCTCGTTTTTTGTGGTAGCAGCGGAGGAGGTCGATCAGTGCCGTTTCCCACTTATGAGGTTACTGGGGATGACTGTTGACCCCGCGCCCACCCATTACTTCCTTCTCATAACATCCACACCCGCACGCCCATCAAAAACCATGTCACATTTCCCTATACTCCCTTTCCATACCAGCACACATCCATCCACACCCATCACCAACACCCGCACTTCTAACCCTTACACCATCACCACAACACCACTCTTCCCTCACCACTCCACCGCATCATACAATATACTAAACACAGACACATAAACACCACACCCTCCCCTCCCCTTCACCGCCTTCTGCAGTAGTCATATCAAGCCTCACATACGCTATTCACTCCCATCTGGGCTACCGGACGTCACATCAGATACTCGGAGGCTCAGAGAACATGTCAAAACCATTAGGGAAACAGGCTGCCTCTCTTTACTTATGTAGAGACACGTACAGCGGCCACAGCCTCCCGCCGCCGCAAGAGTACCCACCAACCCTTCACTCCCTGAGAGCTTAGGCCCGTCTAGCCTCGCCTGCTTCCCTCGCCTTGCCTCACCTCGCCTCGCCTAGACAGCCATACCACCCCAGTCCTCGTTCCCATCCTTGTTCCTTCTCTCCCAGCCGCGTCCTGAATCATAACACTATCGCTGGCTTTGCACTACCTCTCCGCCGGTGTTTCTTGTGCACGGAGCAAATAGCAAATAGGAAGTTATAAATACGAGTAGAGGGTAAATTGATGTAGTCGTTCCTCTTATCATTATTGTATTTGTGGAGAGCGATTTGGGATGATTCTCCAGTTGTTTTCATGTTTTTTTTTTCTGTGTGTTTTGTTGGTGTTATTTCTGTGTATGTTTTTTTTTCAGCGGCAGGTCTGTCTGCGTGTGTATGAGTCTGTCTGTCTGTCTGTCTGTCTGTCTGTCTGTCTGTCTGTCTCTCTGTCTCCTTTATGATAAAGCGAAAGGAAGGTTAAGAAAAGAAAAACCACTTGCATCGTAATTTCGAACACTTTAGATCACTGGCACATCCTAACTCTCTCTCTCTCTCTCTCTCTCTCTCTCTCTCTCTCTCTCTCTCTCTCTCTCTCTCTCTCTCTCTCTCTCTCTCTCTCTCTCTCTCTCTCTCTCTCTGTGTGTGTGTGTGTGTGTGTGTGTGTGTGTGTGTGTGTGTGTGTGTGTGTGTGTGTGTGTGTAATTCTAATTTTTCAGTCCTACATTACATTCATTTCATTGCAGACCAACACAATTCAGTTTATAAGGTCAACTCGTTCCTCTCATGCATCTTCCTCACTCTCTCTCTCTCTCTCTCTCTCTCTCTCTCTCTCTCTCTCTCTCTCTCTCTCATTCCAACATCCATCTATAACATCCTCGTTAGTCTGTCTGTTAGTCAGTCTGTCAGTCTAACCTATTCATTCCTATCCTTCCCAAAGCCCCGAACACACACACACACACACACACACACACACACACACACACACACACACACACACACATTCCTACACGTTCCCTTGCCAGAAGTCCAGAGAAGGATGTGTTCCAGGAAAGGGCGAGAACAATGAAGGATCCGTGTTAGTGATGAAGGACTCGGCTCTGGGATGTGTGTCTTGGGCGTGCTAAGTTTTCCTACTCTTCTTCTTGTGTGTGTGTGTGTGTGTGTGTGTGTGTGTGTGTGTGTGTGTGTGTGTGTGTTAAGGGGAGGAGTTAAGAAAGGCAAAGTTGTTTTTTTTTCTCTCTTTTCGTTTTCTCTTTTCGTTTTCTCTTTTTGTTTTCTCTCTCTCTCTCTCTCTCTCTCTCTCTCTCTCTCTCTCTCTCTCTCTCTCTCTCTCTCTCTCATGACCTTGAATCCCGTCCGTCAACGTCCCAGTGAGCGGTGCCTTTGACACACACACACACACACACACACACACACTCACGCCAGTAAAACACGTGACATTAATGAATAAAAATGACAAAGTTACTAAAACAGACACGAAAATAAAATGAAAATAAAAATCACTGAAGATCAAAATAACAAACTAAACATTAAGATAGAAAAAAAATTACTAACAATATGAAAAAGACAGAAAACAGAAAAATAAGAAAAATAATCAACAAGAAATAAGAAAAAAAATACTCGAGAAGAAATAAACCAGAACTACTTAAACCCCCCCTCCCTTCCCCATCACACACACACACACACACACGTCAATGAAGTGAAGTGAAGTGAAGTGAAGGGAAGTGACAGACAGCAAATGTACGTAATGAAGGCAAGCACACAAACACCCGTCAATGAATAGGTAAACAAGCCGATGCATACATACTCGTCACCGGAAGCCAAATGAATGAACGCCACCAACTCTGTCTAATGAAATGAAAACAATGCTTACTAATCAGCTTAATGAAAGGAACATAAACCCGTGGCGATAGGGATGAGACTGGGGATTAATTAGACGTCATTAAAAGGTACACGAAATTAGAACACAGTATGCATAGGCCTGTCTAATTATACCAGGCCTAAGGGACAGGTGAGTGGCGCTACCTAACATAATATCAGCTAGGAAGAGGAGGAGGAGGAAAAGGAAGAGGAGGAGGAGGAGGAGGAAGAGGAGATGAGGAAGCAAGTTGTGTATAAACCTCTCTTAGCTTATTATTACTTTCTCGAAAACTTCCATTTAAGTATATATAAGAAGGATGGAAGGAGGGGAAAATGAAAAGATAAATAAAGGCAAAAAATTCTGGAAAAGTAACACACACACACACACACACACACACACACACACACACACACACACACACACAAGCTGGGGCAGTGGCAAAGCTCCAAACCAACCCCTATCATTCCCTGCCAGTAGTCCGAGAGAGAGAGAGAGAGAGAGAGAGAGAGAGAGAGAGAGAGAGAGAGAGAGAGAGAGAGAGAGAGAGAGAGAGAGAGAGAGAGAGAAGGGGCTGCACCGGAGGCCCTAATATACCCCTGGCCCCCTTCAATTTTCCAGGGTAACGGACGACCCCCATTCCCCCTTCGAGTTATGTTATTTAAAGGCACCAGTGAGGGGAATCCTGACCCTTACGGCGCCCCTGCATAAGCCACAAAATCACCAGCTCGCCGTCCACCACGATAACAATATTTCGATTTGCCGTTTCTATCTGTATGTTTATGTTTTTCACGGCTCGCCTACTAGTTAATACCGCCATCATTTTTGTGCTTGTGTGCTTGTGTGTGTGTGTGTGTGTGTGTGTGTGTGTGTGTGTGTGTGTGTGTGTTAATGATGTGGTTATCTATCTTTTTTTGTCCATTTTTCATTTTTTTCTCTTTAGTTCTTGTGTGCGCGTGTCTGTGTGTGTGTGTGTGTGTGTGTGTGTGTGTGTGTGTGTGTGTGTGTGTGTGTGTGTGTGTTAATCTTTCTTTTTTTTTTATCTTTCATTCCTTTCTTCTTTTTTCCTTTCAGTACTTGTGTGCTTGTCTGTACGTGTGTGTGTGTGTGTGTGTGTGTGTGTGTGTGTGTGTGTGTGTGTGTGTGTGTGTGTGTGTGTGTGTGTGTGTGTGCGTTAATGCTACAGCTTTCTACTTTATTTTGTCTCTTTCATTCCTCTTTATTTTTTCTCCCGTTTCTAAATTTCAAGGTAAAAGTTTTAATGTTTGTTTTCTGATTCGATTCCCTTCCCTCGTTTTCTTATTTTATCTTCCCGTTTTCTTTTTTTTTTCTATTCCTTTTCTTTTTATCTTTTTTTCCCAGACATTCTTGGTGTTAATTCCAGGTTTTATAGTGGTCGTAAATTCCAGAGTTAAGTCACGACCGGAGCTGTGACTGTGTGTGGCTGTGGGGGAGCCGTACACACACACACACACACACACACACACACACACACACACACACACACACACACACACACACACACACACACACACACACACACACACAGCAAAAAAGGAGAAAAATGTAAAATGAGAAGATATGAAAAGAGATGAAAAGAAGAGGAAGGAGGAGGAGGAGGAGGAGGAGGAGGAGGAGGAGGAGGAGGAGGAGGAGGAGGAGGAGGAGGAAAGGAGGAGAAGAATTAAAGAAAGAGGAAACAGAACACGAATTGCAAAATGAAAAAAAAGAAAAAAAAATACCTCTCTCTCTCTCTCTCTCTCTCTCTCTCTCTCTCTCTACAGTACACTTACAACAACAGAACACAGCACACAACGCAGAAAACAACAATTACAACAACAAAACAAATAAATGAATGAATGAAAGCAACATAACACTAACGAAGAAAGGAAAAGAAAGAAAGGAAAACAAAATAGCAATAAAAATACATTAAAAAAACAAAAATAAATAAAAACACACACTTGAATTTTCTATACAAAAAAGAAAAGAAAAAGCAAAAAGAAAGAAAAAAAAAAGGAAAACAAGGAACAGAAACAAAAGAAGGAAAAAAGAAGACAGGAAACACATCGACTGGAAATCAAACGTTACAAAATGAGAAGAAGAAAAAAACGAGGGGAAAAAAATAGAGGAAAAAAAAAAAAACGGGAACGTGAGAACTACAAATTGGCTTGGATCCTGCGACCAACACTTTTAATGCTTCAGTACTTGCCCGCCCCTCGCCGCCGCTAAAGGGAGGGCCATAGGAGGAGGAGGAGGAGGAGGAGGAGGAGGAGGAGGAGGAGGAGGAGGAAAGAAGAAGAAGAAGAAGAAGAAGAAGAAGAAGAAGAAGAAGAAGAAGAAGAAGAAGAAGAAGAAGAAGAAGAAGAAGAAGAAGAAGAAGAAGAAGAAGAAGAAGAAGAAGAAGAAGAAGAAGAGGAGAGGAGGAGGAGGAGGAGGAGGAGGAGCAGGAGCAGGAGGAGAGGGAGGAGGAGGAGGTGGAGAAGAAGAAGAAGAAGA
The DNA here is from genome assembly GCF_017591435.1 of Portunus trituberculatus. Lineage (NCBI taxonomy): Eukaryota > Metazoa > Arthropoda > Malacostraca > Decapoda > Portunidae > Portunus > Portunus trituberculatus. The sequence goes on from NC_059289.1 coordinate 16,155,683, forward strand.
AGAAGAAGAAGAGGAAGAGGAAGAGGAAGAGGAGGAGGAGGAGGAGGAGGAGGAGGAGGAGGAGGAGGAGGAGGAGGAGGAGGAGAAAGAAGAAGAAGAAGAAGAAGAAGAAGAAGAAGAAGAAGAAGAAGAAGAAGAAGAAGAAGAAGAAGAAGAAGAAGAAGAAGAAGAAGAAGAAGAAGAAGAAGAAGAAGAAGAAGAAGAAGAGGAAGAGGAAGAGGAGGAGGAGGAGGAGGAGGAGGA
>NC_059289.1:16158425-16168425 GCF_017591435.1 Portunus trituberculatus
TCCTTCTATTCCTGCTGGTGGTGCTGGTGTCCCTCCTCTGCCTCCTCCATTTCCCAGTCAGCAGTCTTGAGGGAGCCGCTGGGAGGTAGGAACGATCTATGTCTTTATTATACTGCGTCACAACCGACAAACTCACTGTATCTCATTCATGTATCTTCCAGGGACCGCTGAGACTTGACACGCACACACACACACACATACACACATACACTGCTACTACTCACTATCCCCGTTGTCTCTGCTTCTATCTTTCTCTCTCTCTCTCTTTCTCTTCGTCTCTCTTTTCTTCCGACCGTCCCAGCATCGTCCTCGCTCACAAAACACTAATCGACAAAACGTGAAGAAAATCCATTGAAACTTAACTGGTATCGCGAATCTCGATGACGGAGCGAAATGGTATCAATGCAGTGCGATTTTTGTTGTTTATTTCCCGTGATTGAATTCCAATGGAGGGAGTTTTGCCTTTTCTTTTTTTCTAAAGTATATAAGAGAAAAGGAGAGCACGATTTCTGTGTAGTAATAGATATCCTTTTTTTGCGCACACACACACACACACACACACACAGAGAGAGAGAGAGAGAGAGAGAGAGAGAGAGAGAGAGAAATTCTACCTACCTACTCGTACTTGTAGCAGGTAGTTGAGGCCACACCTGGAAAGCTAATCAAGTAACAGAAATAAAAGTAATATTAATTTTACATATATCAACCTCCCACGGACCCACTAATGAACCAGCCGACGTTCAGCTCCCCCTATGACCCCCAGACACACCCTCACGCCCACCCCACACAGCCCCCAACCCTCCCCCTAGTCCCCTAGCCCTTGCAAAGCCTCCAGCCCCAACAAGGAAAAAAAAATGCCCGTAATTAAGATGAAGGCCAAATACAGGTTGAAATAATTTAGTGCAGCGGCGGGGTGAGGTGCGGGGTGAAGTGCGGGCGTGCGGGCGTGCGGGTGGCGGTCGTTAGGGAGCATCTGCCTCGACGTTACCTGCCTCAGCCTGCCTCAGAGTGCGCCATTACTGCCCCAGGTTGGAAGGAGTGTTGTGGCGCCGGCAGGAAAGGGAACAACCACACCATGCTCTTCCTACTGCTGCTGCTGCTGCTGCTGCTGCTTCTTATTATTATTATTATTATTATTATTATTATTATCATTATTATTATTATTTGTCATTACTGGTGTATTATTGAGGAGGAGGAGGAGGAGGAGGAGGAGGAGGAGGAGGAGGAGGAGGAGGAGGAGGAGGAGGAGGAGGAGAAGTAGAAGAAGGAGGAGGAGGAAGATGAGAAGCAACAGCAGAAGCAGCACCACCACCACCACCACCACCATTAGTTTAAGTAAGAAAAGTTATATAGATAATGGTTGTAATTATCTAATTTAGAGCAAAATAACACCAAAATACAATTATAAAGAAGAAGAAGAAGAAGAAGAAGAAGAAGAAGGACAATCCACAAAACACGGAGCAGAAATGAGGGAACGATATTAAAAGAGCAATAATTGGAGGAAACAAAATAAAAATGGTAATTAATGAGATCAAAAAGAATAAAAGTGAGCGGATCGCATCGAAACAATAAAAAAGAGACGATCAATAAAAAAACTCATCCAGAAAAGACACAGCAGCAGTAAAACTTGAGAGAGAGAGAGAGAGAGAGAGAGAGAGAGAGAGAGAGAGAGAGAGAGAGAGAGAGAGAGAGAGAGAGAGAGAGAGAGAGAGAGAGAGAGAGAGAGAGAGAGAGTCCAATGAAGCGAATAAACCAACTTCTTTCTTTCCTTCTTTCTTTCTCTCTCTCTCTCTCTCTCTCTCTCTCTCTCTCTCTCTCTCTCTCTCTCTCTCTCTCTCTCTCTACCTTTGATAAATCGAAATGGATATGTAACGTTAGACTCCTTGATCTCTCTCTCTCTCTCTCTCTCTCTCTCTCTCTCTCTCTCTCTCTCTCTCTCTCTCTCTCTCTCGATGTGTAACATTTCACTCTTTGATGTTCTATTTCATGTTTAGTCTCACACACTCTCTCTCTCTCTCTCTCTCTCTCTCTCTCTCTCTCTCTCTGGCAAGCAAGTCGCACAGAAAACGCACCAAAACCACCCTCATCGAAAATTGGAGTCAATGTCTTAGAAAACGGGGTGTTATTCCCTGGCGGAGCGAGAGTAATGTTTCTGTTCGACCTATTGACTTGATGGTCCTGTGGTGTGGGAAGGGGGAGAGGGAGGGAGAAGGGGGAGAGGAAGGGAAGGGAAAGGGGCAGGGGAGGGGTAACGGGGAGGGTAAGAGGAGATGTAAGGGGAAAAAGGGAAGGAGCAGGTAAGAGAGGTAAGGTAAGGTAAGGAAGAATAATTATTGGGTTTTGAGTGAGGATGGGAATAAATAAGAATCAGAAAGAAGAGAAGATAAGAAGACGATGTTTAGGGTACAAATATTAAGGAAAAGGAAAGAAGAATAAAAGAAAACGATAAAAAGTAATATGATATCCACGGTAATGAAGGCAAAGAGAAGGCAGTAGAAGAAGAAAAACAAAGGAAAAGATATTTAGGAAAAAAAAAAATGAAAGGCAATGTCAGATAATAAAGATTAGGATACAGAAGGAAGAAAAAAAAAGGGGAGGAAGGAAAAGTTTGATGAAGAAGGTGATAATGGTTTGAAGGAGGGAAGAAAAGAAGAACACCAGGAGATCAAGTAGAGAAGCCAAAGGAAAGAAAAAAAGAGAGGAACGAGATGTCTTCAATTAAGCATATTCAAAGACACTCTATATAACATTTTTTTTTTCTAATAACACAACACCACAACACCACAAAACCTCACCCAACACCACACAACCACCACACCACCACAAAACCACACCCAACACCACAACGCCAGAAATCCATACTCAACACCACAACACACCACATCACCACACCACCACAAAACCAACACCACAACACCACAAAACCAACACCACAACACAGAGGGAGGTTTTAAGACATTTGTCCCAGAATTTTGGATAACTCTTAATATCTTTAAAGGGACTGGCAATCAAGTGGGCCTATTTTCTACACTTTGCTGCTTCCCTTCTTGCATAAAAGAAAAAAAACACACCCACACAACCACATCAATGCATCATCACCCATACACCCACATCAACCAACGCCACAACACCACAACCACACTCAACACCACTCAAACAACACCACAACCACACTCAACACCACACAACCAAAACCAACACCACAATACCACAACCACACTCAACAACACAAAGCCACACTCAACACAACACAACCAACACCACAACACCACAACCACACCACAACAAACCACCAACACTACACCACCAACACCACACACACCACAACAACAACACACACTCAACACACAAACCACACCCACACAACGACATCAGCACATCACCACTTCCTTGTACCACACCCGCCACGTGCCACCACGACAACCGCCACCAGCACGGCTCCGGGGCATTGCTGGTTGGCAAAGTGGTTCATCATTATCATCATTAGCTCAACACCACATAACAATCCCTCAAGCGTCACTGATTATGCGACTACTGAAAATGCGAATAACGTGTGTGTGTGTGTGTGTGTGTGTGTGTGTGTGTGTGTGTGTGTGTGTGTGTGCAATTTCCTCAGGTCCTTCCTTCCCCTCTTCCCCTTTCCTCTCCTCTCCTCTCCTCCTTCCACTCTCTCTCATTTTTTTTCTCTTTTCCTCTTCAATTCTTTCCTTATTAATTCCCCTATTTCCCTACTCCTCACTTCTCCCTAATTTCTCCACACCACTCCTCCTCCTCCTCCTCCTTCTCCTCGTCCTCCTCCTCCTCCTCCTCCTTTTCAAAACACACAACAACAGAACAAAAATTATCTCTATCTAATTATCTCTTCATTTTTGTTCTCCTTATTCCCCTCCTCCTTCTCCTCCTCCTCCTCCTCCTCCTCCTCCTCCTCCTCCTCCTCCTCCTCCTCCTCCTCCTCAGTAAGGATTATATCAAAAGGTACAAAATATATGATGCGCAAATATGGCTATGGAAAAAAAAAATATTTAAAATGCAAGCAAATTGGAAAGAGAGAGAGAGAGAGAGAGAGAGAGAGAGAGAGAGAGAGAGAGAGAGAGAGAGAGAGAGAGAGAGAGAGAGAGAGAGAGAGAGAGAGACAGAATGAAGAAATATGAAGAGGGGGAGGAAGAAAACTCGATTCACAAAATAAAAATAAAAAAAAAAAAATGATAAAAAAAATTTAAAAACTGCCCCCCACCCCCCATGTACGTAGGGAAGGCAGTGATTGGTTCCGGAAATTCAAACATGCACCATTTTGATTGGCTGGCGACACGGGGCAAGCTGGGTTCTGATTGGCCACCTCGTCCTTCCTGAGCACTCCCGAGCGCCCACCTGAAAAATACCACTGCCGATGCAAGATTTTATTTCCTTTCATCTCGCCTGGTTGAGCAATGGCCTAACTTGAGGAGGGGAGGGGGAGAGGAAGAGGAAGAGGAGGAGGAGGAGGAGGAAGAGGAGGACGAGGAGAAGGAAGAGGGGGAAGAGGGAAAATAAAAGCAAGGAAAATAAAAAACAAAACAATGAAAACAGATGGAAAGAAGATAAAGAACAGGAAAAATGAGAAACCACAGAGAGAGAGAGAGAGAGAGAGAGAGAGAGAGAGAGAGAGAGAGAGAGAGAGAAGATAAAGGAGTCAGAGTATTCAAGGATATATATATATATATATATATATATATATATATATATATATATATATATATATATATACGGCTGAGCTTTCATCTCCGTTCCTCCTCCTCCTCCTCCTCCTCCTCCTCCTCCTCTTCCTCCTTCTCCTCCCCATCTTTTTCCTCCTCCTCCTCCTCCTCCTCTCCCTCAGCCAGTGTCAGCCATCTTGTCAGTCACCTCCACAAAGCATTAATTAATTATCACATTTTTCCCTCACCCCCGTCTCTCTCTCTCTCTCTCTCTCTCTCTCTCTCTCTCTCTCTCTCTCTCTCTCTCTCTCTCTCTCTCTCTCTCTCTCTCTCTCCTCCAGTTCCCTGTTTTTTATTATTTTTCATTCGATTTTCCTCCTCCCTCTTCCTTCTCCTCCCTCTTCCTTCCCCTCCCTCTTTCCCCTCCTTTAAGCATTCCACTCCTGTGTCTTGTGATCTACTGCAGGAGGAGGAGGAGAGGAGGAGGAGGAGGAGGAGGAGGAGGAGGAGGAGGAGGAGGAGGAGGAGGAGGAGGAGGAGGAGGAGGAGGAGGAGGAAAAAAATGTTCAGAATGCTTTCCTCACTTCTTTTCCTCGTTGTGATTTGTGCGTGAAATAATGTTCCGATTTCCATATAAATTACCAACACTTGTCTCGTGAACTCCAAACACGGAACTCTTGGGAGGAGGAGGAGGAGGAGGAGGAGGAGGAGGAGGAGGAGGAGGAGGAGGAGGAGGAGGAGGAGGAGGAGGAGGAGGAGGAGGAGGAGGAAGGTGTTAGAGAAAGGAAGATGAGGAGGAAATGGGGGGGAAGGAAGATTGGATGAGGACTGTGTGTGTGTGTGTGTGTGTGTGTGTGTGTGTGTGTGTGTGTGTGTGTGTGTGTGTGTGTGTGTGTGTGTGTGTGTGTGTGTGTGTGTGCGGTCGAAAGCTAACAGTCTGATTGCGATGCGTCTGATAGCGTAACAATCATCATAGCTCTGAATGGCAGGATTGGTTCTCTCTCTCTCTCTCTCTCTCTCTCTCTCTCTCTCTCTCTCTCTCTCTCTCTTTCCACTTTGGTCTTCATGCTTTTCATCATTTCCGTCTTCTTCTTCTTCTTCTTCTTCTTCTTCTTCTTCTTCTTCTTCTGCTTTTTCTTCTTCTTCTTCTTCTTTCTCCATCCTCCACATCCCTTCTTTCTTAACTTTCTTCTTCTTTTTTTTTCCTTTTACTCTTCTATCTTTTAGTTTCCACCTATTGCTATCATCACCCTCTCTTCTTATTCTTCTTTTTCTCCTTCCATCTTCAAAAAAAAAAAAAATACTTCTTTAGTTTTCCATCTTTCTTCAAACATTTAATTTCTTTTTTTTTTTTTTGTTATTTTCTTATTTTTCATTCTTCCGTTACACTCTACTTTATTTAACACCTTTTACTAATTTCTTCTTTTATCTTCCTCTTTATTTATTCATCTTTATCTTTTACATCCTATCCCCCCATCTTCACCATTTTCTTTTTTATTTTTTTCCTTCATTCTTTTTCTTCCACTTTCATCTTCTTCCATAGCATTCTTTCATTTTCCCTTTCTGTTTCCCCTTTCATCTTCGTTTCCTTTCCTGTTTTCCCCTCTCACGCAAACCTATCCTTTTCATTTTCCCCTTCCACCTTTTTATCTATCCCTCTTCCTATCTCTGCCTCTAATATTCCTCCCCTCACCCCTCAGTCACCTCTCTTCCCTCTTCACTTCCCCTTGCTTCTTTCCCATTTTCCCCTCACCTTCCCTTTTCCCTCCCCCTCTCCTTTCCCTCTGCCTTTCCCCCCAGTCTGATTACCGGAGTTCTGTCCAGCCCCCCCGTTCTGATCTCGCAACGGGGACTAACCTGATTACGGCGTTCACAACTTGATTGGTGGTAGGAAAATGAGATTAGAATAGACTATGGAGAGGAAACGAAGGATGCTGGAGTTTTTGGTTAGGTGGGTGGTGGTCGTGGTGGTAGTAGAAAAAGTGATAGTAAACAGTAGTGGTAACTGTAGTGGTAACTGTAGTGGTAGTAGTAGTAGTAGTAGTAGTAGTAGTAGTAGTAGTAGTAGTAGTAGTGGTAGGTAGTGGTGGTGGTGGTGGTAGTAGTAGTAGTAGTAGTAGTAGTGGTGGTAACAGTAGTGGAATAATATTAGTATCAGTAGTAGTAATAGTAGCACAGTAGCATTAGTAGTAGTAGTAGTAGTAGTAGTAGTAGTAGTAGTAGTAGTAGTAGTAGTAGTAGTAGTAGTTGCTGTTGCTTTTGTTGTTGTTGTTATTATCTTTTCTTGTATCCAAATTAAGTCAGTAAGTCAACCAGCCAAACAGTCTCTCTCTCTCTCTCTCTCTCTCTCTCTCTCTCTCTCTCTCTCTCTCTCTCTCTCTCTCTCACATAAAACACAAGGTTAAGTCCAACAAATAAAGTACAACGGAGATTTTTTTCCTTCTTCCAATTATTCCATCTTTCCTCACTCCACCTCCCTCCACCTCCCTCCACATCCACCTTCCTATCTTTCCTCCCTCAATCTCCCTCCACGCTCTCCACCTCCCCATCCCTATCTTTCCTCCCTCCACCACCTCCCTCTCCCTCCACATCCCCCTATAAATCTTTCCTCCCTCCACCTCCCTCCAACGCTCCTTCCACCTCCCCCTCCTTATCTTTCCTCCCTCCACCTCCCTCCCACTCTCCCTCCCTATTTTTCCTCCCTCCACCTACCTCTCCCTATTTTTCCTCTCTCCACTTCCAACTAACGCTCTCTCCACGTTCCCCTCCCTATTTTTCCTTCCTCCACCACCCTTCCACACTCCCTCCACCTTTTCCTCTCTATTTTTCCTCTCTCCACCTCCCCTCTCTATCTTTCTTTCCTCTAACTCCCTCTAACGCTCCCTCCACCTTCCCCTCCCTGTCTTTCATCCCTCAACCACCACCCCACGCTCTCCCCACCCTCCCTCCCTCTCTCGCTCCCTGCAGGTGGATGAAGGGAGGGAAATATATCTTTGCAGGTGAGGCGAGGATAATGAGGCCTCTGAAATGTTCGCTTCATCATCATTTACCTTAATAATCCTCCTTCACTATCCTACTGAAGGAGAAGATGTCCCTCCTCCTCCTCCTCCTCCTCCTCCTCCTATTCCTCCTCCTCCTATTCCTCTTCCTACCATCACCATCATGTCATCACCTTCTCTTCGTCTCTCTCTCTCTCTCTCTCTCTCTCTCTCTCTCTCTCTCTCTCTCTCTCTCTCTCTCTCTTCTCTATAACCCTTTATGTCATCGTCACACCTGCTTCATCTCTACCTGTGCGTCACCATATTCCACAGCCACCACCATTTTCTTCTTCTTCTTCTTCTTCTTCTTCTTCTTCTTCTTCTTCTTCTTCTTCTTCTTCCTCTTCTTCTTCCTCTTCTTCTTCTCCTCCTCCTCCTCCTCCTCCTCCTCCTCCTCCTCCTCCTCTACATAGTTATTAATGGTGATATTTTCATTCAAAAAGATGAAAATTGTGCACTTATTATTATTTTTCCTTCCATTTCTTTATCACTCCTTTAACTTCAGAGAGAGAGAGAGAGAGAGAGAGAGAGAGAGAGAGAGAGAGAGAGAGAGAGAGAGAGAGAGAGAGAGAGAGAGAGAGAGAGAGAGAGAGAGAGAGAGAGATAGTCGTGCAGGGAACCATTGACTCTGGGAGATACGACCCAAGAGATTCTCAGAGTCGTGAGGATTTACAGAAGGGGAGAGGGAGAGAGGAGGAGAGGGAGAGGGAGAGAGGGAGAGAGAGAGGAGAGGTAGCTACAATGCTCTAACTGCGCCCTCTTCCACAACCGGTCGGCCTGAAGCTGGAGGATGGAAAAGGCAAGAAGTGGAGGAGGAGGAGGAGGAGGAACAGGAAGATAAGGGGGAGGGGGAAGAAGAAAAGGAGGAGGAGGAGGAGTAGGAGGAAAGGACGGGTCGTTTTCAGGTCGTGTTTTGCTGTCCCGGTTTCGTCCAATGTTGAAAAAAAGAGACAAAGTTGGACCAGTTTTTTTTTTCTTTTTTTTTTTTCCTCCCTTTTAATTTGAGAATGTTCAGCAGAGTTATAAATCAAGGCTTTTATTTAGTCATTTATTCGTTTTATTTATTCATATTCTCGTTTATTTATCTATTTTCTCGTCTATTTGTTTATTTTGTGTTGTGCTGTGCTGTGCTGTGCTGTGCTGTGTGTGTGTGTGTGTGTGTTATTTATTGCCCTTATAATATATTTGTTCTGTTTTGTTTTTATCTTTTGTTTATTGTTGCTGTTGATAGTGGCTGCAGGATGGTGGTGGTGGTGATGGTGGTAGTAATGCTGGTGGTGTTGGTGGTGGTGTTAGCGGTGGTGAAGGAGAGAGCAGTAGTGGTAGAAGTGGTGATGGAGTTATCAGTGGTGATAGTCGTAGAATCAATGAAACTAATGATCGATAAAGTAGTAGTAGTAGTAGTAGTAGTAGTAGTAGTAGTAGTAGTAGTAGTAGTAGTAGTAGTAGTAGTAGTAGTAGTAGTAGTAGTAGTAGTAATAATAATAATAATAATAATAATAATAATAATAATAATAGTAGTAGTAGTAGTAGTAGTAGTGGTGGTGGTAGTAGTGGTGGTAGTAGTAGTGGTGGTGGTGGTAGTAGTAGTAGTAGTAATATTAGTGGTAATAGTAATAGTAGTGGTGGTAATAGTGGTGGTAAAGTAGTGGTAGTGGTGGTAGTGGTGGTAGTAGTGGTAGTAGTAGTAGTAGTAGTAGTAGTAGTAGTAGTAGTAGTTGTAGTAGTAGTAGTAGTAACATTTACCCTTAGCCAGCTTTCCCCTTTCACATAAAAAAAGTAGAAGTAGCAGTAGTAAAAACAGCAGTAGAAGCAAAAGTAGTAATTGCTGTATTCTTGTAGTTATAGTTGTTGATGATGTAGCAGCAACAACAATGGTAACAACAACAGTGGTAGCAACAACAGTAGTAACAACAACAGTAGCAGCAGTTGTAACAATAAGACAAAGACAGCAACACCAGCAGTAGTAGCAGGAGTGAAAACAGCAGTAACACCAGACAACAACAGCAGCAGCAGCAGCATTAGCAACAGTAGCAGCACCAGTACTATAGACCACGCAATACTAACCAGACAACAGTGGCATACAGAGTTAGGACGGTGGAGGGATGACAAACAGGGGTAAACCTCCACCCACCCCCAGCACCAGCACCACCACCAGCACTCCACCTTTGCAGTCCTCTACCCAACCCTCGCCTCGCCCCGCCTCGCCCCGCCCCGCCCCGCGCCGCCCTCTCCTCCTGGCCCCTCACCTTTAAACAAATTGACGGTCCTCCATAACATCCCGGGCTT
>NC_059289.1:16175925-16183425 GCF_017591435.1 Portunus trituberculatus
AGAGAGAGAGAGAGAGAGAGAGAGAGAGAGAGCAGCTGTGCAGAGGGCGGCTGGAGAGACAACGGGGCTTGGCCAACTCATAAACCCTGGTATTAAATCTCTCTCTCTCTCTCTCTCTCTCTCTCTCTCTCTCTCTCTCTCTCTCTCTGCCATCCTCTTTAACTATTAAGTAATCACGTGACACCACTACACCTGAGGAAATCACACCTTGCCAGTCCACCTGTCTGCCCTGAGGTGACACGCGCCAATAAAACACACACACACACACACACACACACACACACACACACACACACACACACACAAGTCACCATGATGCCTCCGTGTGTGTGTGTGTGTGTGTGTGTGTTAAACTCGTTCCATTCTCTCTCTCTCTCTCTCTCTCTCTCTCTCTCTCTCTCTCTCTCTCTCTCTCTCTGCAGAATAGTGGCCATAATTTATCATTGTTACGCTTTTTCCTCTTCTCCCTCACTCTCCAAATGCTCCTCCTTTTCTTCCTCTATTTCACTTCACTCCTCTTCCTCCTCCTTCCTCCTCCTCCTCTTCCTCCTTCACCTTCTCCTCCTCCTCCTCCTCCTCTCTCACGTATTTCCGATATTTACTTATTATATATATTTCCATCTTTCATTCTTCAAGTCAGCAGCATTACGAGAGAGAGAGAGAGAGAGAGAGAGAGAGAGAGAGCGTGTGTGTGTGTGTGTCCCTCCCTCGAGACCCGTGTGCCGTTCCCGCAACACACTTCAAAGGCTCTCGTCATTCTGCCTCTCCGCCGCTCCAGAACCAACGCGCGCATCCTCTTTCAAAATCCACACTTTCCACGCTCCCATCCATATCCAGGCGTCGCTACTCCACCCCTACGCCTTCCCTTCCACCTGCTCCACCTCCATACCAGCCAGGAACCGCGTAGGTGGAACAGAAGTGGAGTTATTCCGAATTTGTGGAATCGCAGAGCTGGCTGTGTGTTGCGGGAGCCGACCGTTGCCATAGAAACAGCCCCCACTATACATTGATTAAAGTTCGCTAAGCACCTCTCTCTCTCTCTCTCTCTCTCTCTCTCTCTCTCTCTCTCTCTCTCTCTCTCAGCATCCACTTTTTCTCCTTGGTTCCGAAATGTGCGACGTAAAAAAAGAAGGTAAGAGAGAGAGAGAGAGAGAGAGAGAGAGAGAGAGAGAGAGAGAGAGAGAGATGGGAATCAACTGTATATTATCCATGTCTCTAGAAACCCATGTCCAAATTAGATGCAAAGAGAGAGAGAGAGAGAGAGAGAGAGAGAGAGAGAGATTAATTCATTCCCTCCGGATCTCTCTCTCTCTCTCTCTCTCTCTCTCTCTCTCTCTCTCTCTCTCTCTCTCTCTGCGTGCGTGTCCAGATGGCGAAAGAAACACATCCATCGATCCTTTTTACGGGCCACATTAACACATTCCTGCAGCATCCCGCCCCCAGCGCAGCCTCTCTTCTATAAGGAATCCAATGTCACATAGTATCCTTTTTATATCCAAACCCCACCACCCTAACTCTCTCTCTCTCTCTCTCTCTCTCTCTCTCTCTCTCTCTCTCTCTCTCTCTGTTTCATTACAAAGTCCAATGTTCTTTCGTGCGGACCATTAATTAACAGAAGTAGTCGTTGTCACCGTTGAAATAATGGACTGGTTCGCATAGTGAGGCTAAGTCCAGGCCAGCTTTCCCCCCCCCCCTACCGCAGTCATGGCCGCCGCCGCCGCCGCCGCCCGCACCGCCCCTAGAGTGGCTGTGCGCAGGGACGGGGAGGAAACGTAAATATAATGACGAATACAAATAAAATATGGCCGGCAGGTTATTCAGGAACGGGATGCTGCGGTGCTGGGGTGCTGGGATGCTGGGAAGCGACCACCACCAGCGCCGCCGCCGCCACCACCACCTCCACTTCTCTGTACGAGGAGGACGACCTGCGCCACGGAATTATTACTACGACTACTACGTCCTTGCAGCAACAGAGGGTGTATTTTTTCCCCTCACTCCTGCCTGCCGTCCTTTTCTTCCCTCGGAGGTTCATCTGTGAGATTAATGTTGGAAAACTGGCCGGCGAACAGGTGGAAAGCTCGACCCGTCATAGTAATGTGGCTCAAAAGATTATTATTATCATCGATCTCCAGGTACCAAGGTTCTGACGTCACCACTCACTCACTGCCACACGCCGCCACACACCTTGACCGACACCACCGCCACCGCCACCGCCACCGCCACACCGTCACCTGCCCGTCTCACACACCTGGCTCCCTTCATCCCGAGCCGTCACCCAAGCAGGAGGGGGGGGGGCTTTAATTAACACATAATAATCTATCAAGGCGGAGGACTGAGGTGGCTTGGACGCTGGCGAGGGAGGACAAAGAGAGATCGCAATAACTCATACCAGGTGTTGCCATTCGCTGGGCACTTGTTTTCCCCTCCCCCCACCTGCCTTCCCAAGATGCGAGCACGGTAATCAGTGGCGCCTTTCCTAATCACAAGCATCTGCATTATCTCACCTTCGCTTCACGCCGCGTTAAGGGACATAGAGAAAGAAGGTGGCTCGAGGTGGGCTCTCTCTCTCTCCCCCCTTCTCTCTTTTTCTCTCCCTCTATCTCTCCCTCTGCCGTCCCTAATTCATTACAAGAAAGGGCCACTTGAGAAGACTCGAAGGAATGGTGATGTGGGATGCTGGAGAAAATATAAAGGGGAAAAACAGGAAAAGAAAGGAGAAAAATTTATATTAGGTACGATTTCCTTTCGTGTGTGTGTGTGTGTGTGTGTGTGTGTGTGTGTGTGTGTGTGTGTGTGTGTGTGTGTGTGTGTGTGTGTGTGTGTGTTGCTCCTCTTTCTCCTTTTCCCCCGTCTCCTCCTCCTCCTCCTCCTCCTCCTCCTCCTCCTCCTCCTCCTCCTCCTCCTCCTCCTCCTCCTCCTCCTGTGTGTACCATTCGTTCCTAATGTGTATTTATCGCTCTTCGTATACCTGTTTTTATCGTATTATCTGTACATCCCTTCCTTCACGTATACCTCTCGCTCTCTCCCCTGTGTATCTTCCGTATTCATGTGCACTTGCCGTATTTATGTATTTCCCCGTGTATTTCTCGTATTTCCTCCCTCACTATCAGTTTCCCGTGTACATTTCGCTTTCTGTGTGTGTTTCCTTTCGTTTTCGTGTGTACTTTTTCTCGTGTATGTTTTCTGTCTCCATGTTCGTCTGTTTCCGCTTCCATGCGTAATAAGAGAGGGAAACCTGAACGGGAGCAGAGGGAAACTGCCGTAGGAGGGAAACAAGAGGAGTGTGGAAGGGAAACTATAACAGGAAGGGAAATAGAAAAATGAGTGTGGGGAAACTAGAGGATTGTGGAAGGGAAACTAGAGTACTATGAGAGGGGGAAAAAAAGGAGTGGGAGGGGAAAAATAGGAATGGGAGAGGAAGAGGAAAAGCAGAATGGGAGGGAAAATAAAGAAGGGAAAAAAATATTGAGCCTAGATAAACAATAATAAAGGATAAAAACAAGAAAACGAAATGATAAAAAGGAAAAGAGAAAAACATCACTAAGAGGAAATAAAAGAAGGGAAAAATAGACGAAAGAATAAGAACAGCACGGAGGAAACACAGAAACAAGGGGAAAACCAATAGAAGATTACTGTTACAACCTTAATTTCCTTCCTTCCTTTCTTCCTTCCCTGTCTCTCTCTCTTTCCCTTCCCTTCCTTTCCTTCTCTCCCTCTCTCCTTCCCTCCGTAACTTCTTTTTCTTCCTTCCTTCCTTCCTCCTATCTTCCTTCCTTCCTTCCTTTTTTTTTTTTCCCTTCCTCCCTTTCCTTTTCCTTTCCTTTCCTTCCTATCTTCCTCTCTTTATTTCCTTCCTTCCCATCCTGTCCCTCCCTTCCTTTCCTTCCCTCCCTCTCTCCCTCCCCTCCGTCCCTTCCTTTACTTCCCTTCCTTCCTTCCTTCCTTCCTTCCTGGCAGACTACTAGGCCCAATTCAGCTAATCAGAGTACTACGTCAGCGCGCGAGTCAGCTGATTGGAAAGTTGAACGTGACGCGTGACTCAGGGAACCAATCACGACCCTTCCTTGTGTTTACGTCACTCGTCACAAATAGCCAATGAAGTTAATTGTTGTTTTTCTCACCAATCTCTAATTTTCTATCTTTCTTGTTTGTTTTTCTTTTTCATCTTTCTTGTTTCTTTTTATTTTTATTTTCCGTTTCTTTGTTTTGTTTTGTTTTTCTTCTTTTGTGGTCTTTATTTTTTGTTTTGTTTCTCTTCCGTCTCTTTTCTTGTTCTGTTTGTTTTTTTCCTTTTTCTTCTTTCTCTGGTCTTTATTTTTTTCTTTTACCTCTTGTATTTTTTTTCAATTTTTCTTCTTTGTGTGGTTTCTATTCGTTTTCTCTTTCTTCTGTCTCCTTTCTTGTTTCTTTGTTTCTATTTCTTTTTTTGTTTTCTTTTTCTTCCTTCTCCATTTTTGTTTTCTTCCCTTTTTTCTTCCTTCTGTGGTCTCTATTTTTGTTTATTTTCTTTCTTCCGTCTCTTTTTTAATCTGTCTTCTTTATGTGGTCTCTATTTTTTTTTTCTTTCTTCCTTCTCTTTTTTGGTCATTTCTTCTAATTTTCCCACTTCTTTTTTATTTACTTATAGTTTTGTGGCCTTCCATATGTGTTTGTTACGTCCTTCACTTCTATTCTTTCTATCTTATTTCATTCTTTCCTTTTCCTTCATATTAAATTATTTTCTGACTTTTTTTTTTTTCTAATTTCGTCTTTTTGGTGGTGGTGGTGGTGGTGGTGGTGGTGGTGGTGGTGGTGGTGGTGGTGGTGGCGGTGGTGGTGATGCTTCCTGTCAAATTTATTCCGGCCAATTGCAGCAAAATCTGAATCGTTATTGGCTCAAATTAGCTAAATAAGTTACCATCTGTCAAATCAAGCAAGAGAAAAGAGAGAAAGAGGGAGAAAAAAAAGACAGACAGACAGATAGACAGACGGAGTGAGAGAGAAAGCGGGGAAGGAAGGAGGGGGAGGAGGGGAAAGCAGGAGGGAGGCTGGGAGGGAGGAAAAATCAGGAAAATTGCCACAAATGACTCAGAAAAATGGAAGATCGTAAAGGGAAAAATGCGAATTCGATGCAATATTATTACTTTATGCACCTTCAAATTGGTGCCGACACGTGTGTATGTACGTGTGTGTGTGTGTGTGTGTGTGTGTGTGTGTGTGTGTGTGTGTGTGTGTGTGTGTGTGTGTGCGCGCAGGTGAGAGGCAAAGACGTGACGTGAACTTAATTAAAAAAGAAAACCTGAGCCCGAACACCTGAACCCACACACACACACACACAGAGAGAGAGAGAGAGAGAGAGAGAGAGAGAGAGAGAGAGAGAGAGAGAGAGAGAGAGAGAGAGAGAGAGAAGAGAGAGAGAGAGAGAGAGAGATAAGCTGGAAATGAAAAAGGGAGAGAAAAGGGAAACTACGAGAGAGAATGGAAACAAAGGAAAATCAGAAAAGAAAGCTGTAGAAGGGAAGGAAATTGAGAGAAAAGGAGAGGCAGGATAGAAAAGGAGGGATGAAGAGACGACCCGGGATAAATAGAGAGAAGGGAAGGAAGGAATAGAAAAATGGAAGAGGAGGAGGAGGAGGAGGAGGAGGAGGAGGAGGAGGAGGAGGAGGAGGAGGAGGAGGAGGAGGAGGAAGAATAATATAACACCCTATAACACACTTCATACATGCGCTGAAGATAATCTGGGATTCCGTCTGGGGGAAGAAGATGCTATACTTACTGAGGAGCTGTGTGGAAGAGGAGAGGGAAGAGAGAGAGAGAGAGAGGAGAGGAGAGGGGGAAAGGGAAGCTACTTGGAGGGATCTAAGGGCGAGAGTGTCTGGCCTTCCCTCCCCTCGTGAAGCCATCTCTCCTCTCCTTCCCCTACCTCTCCTTTTCCCCTCACTCCTCTCCCCTCACTCCCCTTTTACCTGTCACCTGGGAAACCAAAGGTGGAAGGTGAGATGACCATGATACTTGCTATGTTTGTACTTGTTATGGTGGTGGTGGTGGTGGTGGTGGTGGTGGTGGTGGTGGTGGTGGTCAGTAGTAGTAGTAGTAGTAGTAGTAGTAGTAGTAGTAGTAGTAGTAGTAGTAGTAGTAGTAGTAGTAGTATAGCAACAAACCCCCCCCACACACACAGAGAGAGAGAGAGAGAGAGAGAGAGAGAGAGAGAGAGAGAGAGAGAGAGAGAGAGAGAGAGAGAGAGATAATAAAGAAAACTCATACAAACACCAACATCAATACACTTGGAGGAGGAGGAGGAGGAGGAGGAGAAGAAGAAGAAGAAGAAGAAGAAGAAGAAGAAGAAGAAGAAGAAGAAGAAGAAGAAGAAGAAGAAGAAGAAGAAGAAGAAGAAGAAGAAGAAGAAGAAGAAGAAGAAGAAGAAGAAGAAGAAGAAGAAGAAGAAGAAGAAGAAGAAGAAGAGGAGGAGGAGGAGGAGGAGGAGGAGGAGGAGGAGGAGGAGGAGGAGGAGGAGGAGGAGGAGGAGGAGGAGGAGAGAAAGAGGAGGAGGAGGGAGAAGACAGGTGAGATAACCTAGGCAGGTGTGGCTTGAGAGAGAGAGAGAGAGAGAGAGAGAGAGAGAGAGAGAGAGAGAGAGAGAGAGAGAGAGAGAGAGAGATTATAAAAACACTAACAATCAAACATAACATACCCACCACCACCACCACCACCACCACCACAGTCACCATCACCCTTACAATCTTTCCTAACAGCATCCTCGCCTCTCCCTCTCCCTTCCTCTCTCCCTCTCTCCCCTCTCACCCTTGGCTCCTCGTTACCTCGGAGTCATTAAAACATTGATTTGTTTGTGAAAAATGGCAGGCCTTCCCGAGACTTTCCAATGGAGTGCAAATATATAGGGTGATGATGCAGGGAGCTGGCAAGACTCCAGAGAGAGAGAGAGAAGGGAAAGTACAGAGGAAGGGGAGGAGAAGAGAGAAGCTGAATTGGAGGGAGAGACAGAGAGACAGAGAGAGGAAGGGAAAGAGTAGAAGGGAGGGAGAGGACAAATACCACGGGGAGAGACAAAAGGGAGAGAATGTGAAGAGAACGGACAGGATGAAGAGAAGGGAGAGGATAAGGAAAGGACGTAGAAGAGATGAAGAAGGAAAGATAAAAGAAAAGAAGAGAAGAGCAATAATGGACGAAAGAGGAGAATGGAGAATAAAAAAGAGAGGAAGGACAGAAAGAAGAGGGTAATGAAAAGAATTTAAAAGAACTAGAAAAGGAAAAGAGAAGGAAGAAAGGAAGAATATGAAAGAAAAAGAATAGGAGAAGGAATAAAAATGAATAAATAGATAAATGGATGGAGGACGAACACGGAAAGGAAAGTAATAAATGAAGAAGGGGAAAATAAAGAAGAGGAAAGAAATTATGGAAAAAGAGGAAACGACAAAATAAAGGAGGAAAATAAAAGAAAAAGAGAGAGATAATGAAAGAAGGCTTTTAAATAAACAAGAAAAATTCAAGAAGAGAGAAAAA
>NC_059289.1:16188425-16213425 GCF_017591435.1 Portunus trituberculatus
CCTAAACACCACAAACTCAAAATCCCTCCTCGCAATTCTTTAACATATCAAGACAGACAAAATCTTTACACTAACACACATCATCAAACCTTTAGAACCCAAAGATGCATTTCTAAACATGTCAATCTGTTCAATCTGTTGCATATCATGAACCACATAGTTAACAACAGCAGCAAAAAAAAAAAAAATAATGAAGACAAAGAACACAAAGATTAATAGCAAAGTCAATCTGTTCACTCACTCACCTGAACACCACAAACAGACAAAACCAACAACAACAACAAAATCCTTTACACTAACACACTCTTACACACATCATCAAGTCTTTAGATTTAGAACCCAAAGATAAATTTATAAACATGTCAACATATTCACTTACTCACTTTAAAACCACAAAACCATTCCTCGCCATTTTTTTTACATAACAAGAAAGACAAAAGCAACAACAACGAAAAGAGAACACAAATATACATCAAAAAGCATATCAATTCATTCACTCATTCACTTGAACGCCACAAACCTAAAACCATTCCTCGCCATTCTTTTACATAATCAAGAAAGAGAAAATCAACAACCACAGCAGAAATTATTCCCTTTACACTAACACACATCAAACTTAGAGAACCCAAAGATGTATTCATAAACATGTAAATCTGTTCACTCACTCACTTAAACACCATAAACCTGAAACCTTTCCCACTTTTCCTCTTACATATCAAGAAAGACAAAATCAACAACAAAACAGCAAAAAAAAATAAACGAAGACCACAAAGATAGATTTAATAACCATGTCAAACTATTCACTCACTCGCTCAAAAACCACAAACCCAAAAACTTTTCCTCGTCATTCTTTTACGTATCAAGACAGACAAAATCAACAACAGCAAGTAAGTAAATAAATAAATAAATCATTCAAATAAATGAATAAATAACAAAAGATACATTAATAAGCATGTCAATCTATTATGTCAATCTATTCACTCACTCACCTGAAAACCACAAACCCAAAAAACTTTCCTCAACATTCTTTTACACATCAAAACAAACAAAACCAACACCAGAAAAAAAAAAATAAAACATTCCCTCTACACTAACACACATCATCATACCAATAGCACACCTTCCAGCAATCCAGCCCTAAACACCACACTGTAACCCAAATGCTGCGAAACCTTACCTTAGCTTAAACTAACTCCACTATCTAATTACAGCAACAATTTACCTGACAGGAGTACCGGACACAATAGCACGTCCTGAACAACAAAGAGCAAGGAGAAACACCAAGAATATTCGTCTGTGTGAGGCGAGAAACACGAAAACAAGGGCATGAGAACAAGGAAGGGAGTGAAGGAAGCAGAGAGAGAGAGAGAGAGAGAGAGAGAGAGAGAGAGAGAAGAGAACATACGACTACAAACATGGATATGAGAACAGGGAGGGAGGAGAGGAAAGGAAAGCGGAAAGGAGAAAGAGAAAGAACATGCAAACAAGGGCCTGAGAACAAGGAGGAGGAGGAGAGAAAGGAGAAAGGAGAAAGAGAAAGAGGGGACATGCAAACAACAATACGAGAACAGGAAGGGAAGAGAAGAAGAGAGACAACTATAGCGAACATGGAGGACAGAAGAAGGGGAAGAAGGGACGGAAAGGAACAAGAACATAAGGAATAATAATACATGAAGGAGAAGAGATGAGGAAGAAGGAGGAAGGAGGAGGAAGGAGAGAACACAAGTCATAAATACAATGGAAGATAAATTTACGAAAGGAGAAGAGATGTGGAGGGGAAATGAAGGGGAAAGATAGAGAATACATATAAAGAGAAAGAGATACAGCAATACAGATGAAGAGAAGAAGTGAAGGAGAAAAAAATAATAGAAAACACCACATACACAATAAGATTAGAAACAAAAAAAAACGAAATGGATGAAAAGGGAAAGGAGAGAATGGAACGTGAATAAAGAAAGAAATGATGAAAGGAGCAAAGTTAAAGAAAATAAATACAAATGAAACACAAACGATAAATAAACATCAATGAAGAAGAGAGGAGGGAAGAGAAAGAGAAAACAAAAGTGGAGAAGGGGAAATAACAAAGAAATGAAGGACAATAACATAAATAGGAATATACATAACAAAACAGTGACGAGAGAGAGAGAGAGAGAGTGAAAGAGAGAGAGAGAGAGGGGATGAGCATAACAGCCTACACCCACCGCTTTCAATTTGACTGCCGCCACTCCCAGCCATCACGGCCGTCTTTCACACGTGACGGCGCCGAGGAAACAAATTATCTGCCGACACAACCTGCTTCGTGAGGAATTACTAGGCAGGTGTTCGCTTCTCACAGGTAATATTAAGACTCGCTATACATATAAAGCCGCTACATCATTCATTTTTCCAACCTGGTTATGACTCATTTTCTCCTCTCCTTCTCTCTCTCTCTCCCTCCCTCTTTCTCTCCTTCTTCTTTCTCTCCTTCCTCCTCTTCCTTCTTCTTCTTTCTCTCCTCTCTCTCTCTCTCTCTCTCTCTCTCTCTCTCTCTCTCTCTCTCTCTCTCTCTCTCTCTCTCTCTCTCTCTCTCTCTCTCTCTCTCTCTCTCTCTCTCTCTCTCTCTCTCTCTCTCTCTCTCTCTCTCTCTCTCTCTCTCTCTCTCTCTTCTTAAAGGTAACGTTATGACTTATTTTCTCCTCTCCTTCACTCTCCCTCCCTCACTCTCACTTATTTTCTCCCTCCCTCCCTCTTTCTTCTCTTTTTTCTCCTCTCCCTCCCTCTGTCTTCTCTTTTCTACCTCCTTCCCTCTCTATTCTCTTTATTCTCTCTCTCTCTCTCTCTCTCTCTCTCTCTCTCTCTCTCTCTCTCTCTCTCTCTCTCTCTCTTAAAGGTAACGTGAGGAGTTGGTAAGATTATATAATTTGCACTGTGTCCTTTTTTATTTTTTTAGGATTTGAGGTTTAAGCTTCAAAAAATTTCGATTCAAGGAAGAGATAGGAAGGAATTGGATCTCAAATAGTGTGGTGGATGAATGGATTATTGTTGTTGTTGTTGTTGTTGTTGTTGTTGTTGTTGTTGTTGTGGTTGCAGTTGTTTTAGGGTTATCAGAAAGCTTTAAAATAGGATTAATTAAGAGAAATTCACGGATGGTTGTTGTTGTTGTTGTTGTTGTTGTTGTTGTTTTGTGATTGTTGTTGTTGTTGGGTTATCATAAAGCTCGAAAATAGGATGAAGAGAAATTTACGGATGGGAATGATAGTAACATGACGCGTTTCCATATTCATTCTGGTGACTATTTGGTGATTTTATACAACTTCAGAAACTTATGTCGGGGTTAAAATAGCAAAGATTTTGGACCATTAATCTTCTGACCTCCATAGACCCTTCCTAATGTCAATAAAATGGTCTATTAGCACACAAATCTCAAGGTAAAAATGTGTCCTAGTATTGAAGGAGTTATCTGGACCATTAATCTTCTGATCTCCATAGAGCCTTCCTAATGTCAATAAAATGGTCCAATCGCACACAAATATCAAAGTAAAAATGTGTCCCAGTATTGAAGAAATTAATACAAAGACTGACACGTTTGGGCTTAATGGATTTTATGGAGTCTTGCTATTCTTTATCTTATTTATATATTAGTAGCTTTTTTCTGCACCTTCCTTTATTTTCTTATACATAAAACTATACAGATCTTATAGCACAAATTACAAATATCTACCTAATATCGTGTTTTTCATCTATAATTACGTCATGTTTTTTTCTTATTTATATATTATTAGCTATTTTGCACCTTCCTTTATTTTCTTATACATAAAACTATACAGATCTTACAGCACAACTTACAAATATCTACCTAATATCGTGTTTTTCATCTATAATTACGTCATGTTTTTTTTTTTTATCTTATTTATATATTATTAGCTATTTTTGCACCTTCCTTTATTTTCTTATACATAAAACTATACAGATCCAACAGCACATTTTACAAATATCTACCTAATATCGTGTTTTCATCTATAATTACATCACAGCAGTCAATAGCACAATCCAACACACCTTACGTTATACCATGAAGTTACCTGTGCAAAACCTCATTAACTATACACGGACTCGGAAATTACCTGGGCTGCACCTGACGCCAAAGCACCAACCAACACCTTACGCCTTACCACTTCCCTTCACCTTCCTCACGGACCGAGCCATCTGTACATATATCTGAAGCCCAAAGTTACCTGTAGTGTTGCAAGTTACCTGTGCCACCCTCGCCACGCCTGAACGCGCCCCTTCACGCCCACTACTGCTGCACACGACCACCCTCAGCAGCTTCCCGGCGGATAGTTAGCAGCACTCACCTCGCTGCCAACATTCCTGGATACAAATTCGAGTGTTCCGCCTTTCTGCTCCGTGCACTGGCGAGGGTGTGTAGGTCGAGGTGGCAGCGCTACACCTTTATCTCTTCCACCTGTATGTTGTCTTTCTGGCTCTCTCTCTCTCTCTCTCTCTCTCTCTCTCTCTCTCTCTCTCTCTCTCTCTCTCTCTCTCTCTCGTTTTTTTATACTAACCTGGCAGCAAATAAATCATCACCTTCACTGACTGACTGGCCGACTAACTGACTAAATAACTGGCAGACTGACTGATTAAACTGAGTAACCGGCTTACTGACTGACTCGTGGACTGACTGACTGACTAACTGACAGACCAGCATTATGACTGACTGGTGGACTTTCTAACTGGCTGACTGACAGACTGGGTAACTATTAACTAACTGGTGAGGCTAACATTATCCTTCTTCAGTAGTTTGTCTTCCTAACGAGTGTGTTTGCTGCGGGCGAAACGGGTTAAGGGACGGTGAAAGAGTAAAGAAAGTAAGAGAGGAAGAGGAAGAGGAAGAGAGGAGAGGGAGAGAGGGAAGAGCAGCGTCAGCGGGCGGAACTAACATGGTCTTATCTCTCCCGCACCAAGACCAGCGGACTGCACTGAGGGGCGAGATAGACGAGACGCGGCTGCTGTTCTGACGGAGCCGATACACGAGGCACGCCGGGTAAACATCTACGGGATCTCTGTCAGGCACGAGGGTAGTACTTCAAGGGGAGTGTCTGTGTGATTTCTACCTACAAAGATTAATCCGTGACAATTAGAAGGTTGATTGTTATTCTATATAACAGTTTTATATGGTTAGACGTGGCCAGTATATGAGGCACGCTGGGCACACTGTGAGATCTTCGTTAGGCATAAAGGTAGCACTTAAAAGGAGACGGTTCTGTGTTTATTCTATCCAAAAATGTTTCATCTATGTTAAGTTCTACTACTATCATACCCAATATATCCTAACTTAATCTATCCCAAGCTGTAGTGAACTAAATTGATTTGACCTAACCTTATCTAACGTAGCCCATCATATCTTAACTTCACCTAATCCACCCCAGACTAAGCTAACTCAACCAAGTTCAATCCAACACAGCTCAACCTAAATTTAAACCTAACCTAACCTAACCTAACCTTACCTAATCTAACCTTACCTAATCTAACCTTACCTAACGTAGCTCATCGTACCCTAACTTCACCTACGCCACCCCAGCCTATGCTAACTTATCCAAATCCAGCCCAACACTGCACAACCTAAATTTAAACCTAATCTAACCTAACCTGAACTAAATTTATTTAACCTAGCCTTACCTAACTCAGCCCAACACATTTTAACTTTATCTAAACCATCACAAACCAACATAACTAAATCCAACCCAACACTGTACAAGCCACACCTCATCTAACCCAACACAACCCAAACAAACCAAACCAAACTGAAGCGAACCAAACAATAAAACACAACCAAAACCAATTAATCGCAGAGAAAACAATGTAAGAGGAATATTAAGAAGAAAAATAAAAAGGAGGGAGCATCAGTGAATGGGAGAGAAGTGGACAATGGTAATAGAACAATTGGAAACACTAAGAGGATTACAAGATGATTAACTATTGGTCTCTACATGACGGGGAGGAGACGCACCAAGCCGAGGAGATTAACCATAGAGTGATTACCAAAATTAAAAACTCCACTCTGATGAAAGCACAGCGGGAGAGGGAGACTGTAATTACGAGGCAAACTTAAAAGGTCCCAGGAAAACTTTTAAGTGAGAAAGTTTATGAGGAAAATAAGCAGGTTAATTAGTCCGTCAGAGAGAGAAAAAAATATGGAGCTAGTTGATATAAAGATAAAGGCGAAATGCGTGTTGTGTTCAATTTTATCCTCACATAATGGGTTCTGAGTCACTAACAGGTAAAAATGGACCAAATATCAACAATTATTTTTATCAAATATTATATGTGATAAAATGTAAAAGCCTGAAAAGACTAATTAAAAAGGGGGGAAATAATTCTCTCTCTCTCTCTCTCTCTCTCTCTCTCTCTCTCTCTCTCTCTCTCTCTCTCTCTCTCTCTCTCTCTCTCTCTCTCTCTCTTGTATGTGAGTTGTGGGTTCATGTGTCGGGAGGGATAATGGCTTCCTGTAACCTGTAACCTCAGCTGGCATTTGTGAACAGACTTAGACTGATTGACTAAGCAGGTGATTTCAGACTGCTGTATCCAAACACGTCCTTCCATCGACAGCAGAGCTTCCTCCATTCCTTCAGTGTCTCAGGCGAGCAAGTCATGGTTACAATGTGTCAGGTCAAAGAAAGTAAGAAACATCAAAGGTATCGTCAATTCCGTTCTCCTGAGTACACTGTTTAGCGTCACGGTTTTCTCTGCGCCTGTCAATCTTCCGTCTTGCCGCTACACAGCCGTCACTGTCTCCCCAACACCCGCACCTCCAGACAATGACGGCCTTACTCCCGCACGTCACTCACTGTCTGGCTTTCCTACGACCCTCTGGTATTCCTGCTATCATTATTACGTATTCTTCTCTTTCTCTCTTTCTCTCATGCTCCCAATCCCTCAGTACACAGGCGAGCACGCACCTCATGTCCAGAGCGAGGCAGTGCCCTTGTAAACAGACACCGGTCTCCTGAATAAGCGATTCCTCGAAGAACAAGCAGTGCTGTTGAAAATATGACGCACCGCCGGGAGTTGGTGATGACAAGCCGCCTTACTGCTGCTGAAAATAGGTAACGTTTCCACTCAAAAATCTGACACAGCGCTTGACGAAACCCAAGAATGGTAATTGAGAACACCTTCATAATGTTGCCGTAATTGAATTGAAGACGCCAGGGAAGTTGCAGAGCGGGAAACCATTAGAGGACACTCACTGAAAAGGAGGTCGGGCAACTGAAGAATGAAGTTTTAGTTGAAAAGACAGTTGATCTACTACCTGGCGCAACACCGACGGAAGAAAATGATGAAAACTGGGAAGCCTGGAAAGGAAAAGAGGGATAAGACCCACGAGCGTTGCGAGGGAGAGAATACGAGTAAAAACTTTCTTTTTTGAACAGGAGTCTCGAGACGACACTGCTTTCTTTCATCTTCAAATTTTACCTGAGTTGAAGGTCGCCTGATGCTCAAGCCAGAGGATTGGACGAGGAAAATTATCTTAATCCTGACAAATGTAGTTCACGGAGGATTCCCAACAGAAAAATAGAAAATTTCTCCTCTTCTTCTCATGCAATATCAAGTAGTTTCCTCATGACACTTTTTTCTCACAGACTTTCATCTCGCCCTCCGCGCCGCCAGGATCAGCGCACATAACACGGCACAATGGATTACACTTGCCTCTCTCCCTGACACACCCAAGAGACAGACACTCACAACACACCATTATTTGACAAACTTGAAGTAATAAAACAAAACAAAACAATGTGGCATAAGCAGAAATGAATCTACAAAACATACATTTAAGAGAAGCTAAATGTAGCAAGAGCAGAAACAAAGCAATTCACTTGAGGGTGACATGTGCAGCATTGTAAAGGTAGTGGCGGCCTGAGCCAAGTGTCGCACAGAGGCCAGGCGGCAG
The DNA here is from genome assembly GCF_017591435.1 of Portunus trituberculatus. Classification (NCBI taxonomy): domain Eukaryota; kingdom Metazoa; phylum Arthropoda; class Malacostraca; order Decapoda; family Portunidae; genus Portunus; species Portunus trituberculatus. The sequence goes on from NC_059289.1 coordinate 16,196,353, forward strand.
GAGGCTCTGGCGGAGAGATGTGATGGTCCGCGTGATATGAACCAAACCTACGACCATCCAGGGAGACAGGCGGCGCTCACAGACACATACATATACAAACAATATACAAAGGAAAGAACCAGGGCGGCGATAACGTCACGAGGGAGGAGAGGCAATGTTTGCCACAACAAAATCTTGGCCTTTAATAATACCAGCGTTCTTTCCTGATTGCCTTTGTAGTATTGTTCCCTCACGACCACTTTGTTGAGATCTAAACAGGGAAATACAACGGAATTTTGTTCTCGTTGCTATGCAAAGAACACAGCAATATAGCGGCACACTTGGGACAGCCAGGGGCGCCTCCCAGTCACATGCTGTTTGTGTGAGATCTTACTGTTAGAGAAACTCACTGTGCCCATTGTTGCAGCCACAGCACAGGAAAACATATCAGCTGCCGCACATTACGTCAACCAATGGATCACTCGATGAAAACACGAAGCATTGAATGTTTTAAACTAAAACAAGTGACTGAGTGATAGATTGACTGATTGATTGAAATAAGGCTCAAAAACTAAAATCATATGGCGTCAAACAAACAAATGAATAGTAACCTCACACTAGTAAAAGCATCAATGCAAAGGATGATTTACCACCGTACAACACCGTCTCACATCCTGCGACAGTGAAGCAACACCAAGGAAACGTAATGTGTCACCTGCAGACAAAGCTAAAGTGAGCCAGGTAAATATTCTCCAGCGAAATTTGACGTAAGTGAACTCAGCGTGTAACAGTTGCCGTGGATAAAGACGCAATATATAACCAAAATAACAACGCGTCTTTCCTTTTACATTCCTAACCAACAACGGCGGCAGACTCTCCTTACGCATTTGTATGCTTTGATGGTCGACGGTACCGTGTTTGTATTATGTATGTTCTCTCTCTCTCTCTCTCTCTCTCTCTCTCTCTCTCTCTCTCTCTCTCTCTCTCTCTCTCTCTCTCTCTCTCTCTCTCTCTCTCTCTCTCTCTCTGTAAGTCTCCATCCGTCTTTCACATCCACTCTCCATCTCGCCCTTTCTTCCTCTCTCTCATCCATCTTTCCCTACTTCCCTCCCCTTCTGTTTTCCTTCCCTCCCCCAACACTCTCCTCCTCTTTCTAGAAAAAACACATTGGCCACCGCTGTGCTTTTATAGTACGCGCACACGCACAAGCGCACACGCACACGCACACACACGCACACACACACACACACACACACACACACACACACACACACATAGGCAAGACACGAACCACAAGTCACAAGTTTCCCGGACCAACTCCAGAGGCTGCGACCTTTTCTAAATTCTTGAGGAAGGGAGAGTAAAGGAGGAGGAGGAAGAGGAGGAGGAGGAGGAGGAGGAGGAGGAGGAGGAGGAGGAAAGAAGATGACGGAGACTGACGAGAAAAGGTGAAACGACTAAAAGGAAGCAAAATGTAAAAAAAAAAAAAAGAAAGAAAGAAAAAGAACAGGAAAATCAAACAAAAATGCAGAAAATGAGGAAGAGAAAGAAGACAAGAACGAACTGAACGAACGAAAATAAGAGAAAAGAAATGAAAAAAAAATAACGAAAACAGAAAGACAGAAAAAGGCAAAACGAGCACTAAGGTAACAAAAAAACACAATAAAATAAAATCAAGAGGTGGGAGAGCAAAGAACATGGAGGAAACGAAAAAAAAAAAAATTGGAGGGAAAGAGAGGAGCAAGAGGGATGGAAAGGAAGGAGGGAGGGAGACTGGTATGAGATCAAGCTCTCGTTAACCCAAGTTGCCACAGAATACCAAGCTGACTGTTTTACATGTCGTGAGATGTGAAGGAGGGGAAGTTGGTGGTGGGAGGGGAGGGAGGAGCAAAGGGATGAAGGAAGGAAAAAGATAAGAGGGAGAAAAGAAGGAAAAAAGAGAAAAGGGAGAGAAATAAATAAATAAAGAAAGAGAGAGAGAGTTGTGAGAAGAGGTATGGAGGAGCAAAAAGGATGAAAGAAAGGAAAGAATAGGAAAGAAGGAAAAAAATTAAACGGAGAGAAATAAGGGAAGAGAGGGGGAGTTAGGGGTGGAGGAGAGGAGGAGGGAGGAGGAGCAAAAGGATGAAGGAATGGAGAGAATAGAAGGGGAGAAAAGAGAAAAAGAAGAAAGAAAGAAAATGAGGAGGAGGGAAGAAAATAAAAAGAAGGGAGGGAAAGGATAGGAAGGAGAAAAGGAAGAAAAAAGAGAAATAAAGAAAAAATGGGAGAGGAAGAAGGAGGAGAAGCAAAAGAAAGGAGGGAAAGGTAAGAATAGAAGAAAGGAAAGGAAGAAAAGAAAAGAAAAAGAGAGAAATAAAGGGAGGGGGAGTTGGTGGTGAGAAGAGGGAAGAGGAAAAAAAGAAAGAAGGGAAAGGATAGGAGGGAAAAAAGGAGGAAAAAGGGAGAGGAAAATATCCAAAGAAAGGAACAGTTGTGAGAAGAGATATAGGGAAACAAAAGGATGAAGGGAAGGAAAATATAGGAAGAGGAATAGGAGGAAAAGAGAAAAGGGATAGAAATAAAGAAAGGAAAGGAGGCAGAGATAGTTGTGAGGGAAGAGTTGGCAGAGGACGAAGGGAGAGAAAGGACAGGAGAGAGAAATGAAAGAGAGAAAAGGAAAAGAGAAAAGGAAGAGAGAAAGTGAGATACGGAGGATGTGCAGAGGGAAAAGAATAAACAGAAATAGAAAAGAGGAAAGCAAAGAAGGATAGACGGACGGTGTGTGATGGTGGAGACGAGAGGGAAAAGAAAACGAAGGATGAAAGAGATAAAGAGGAAAGGGAAAGAGAGAAAAAATGTTGTAAGGAACGAGAGGCTAAGAAGGGAAAACGGAAGTGAAGTGAAGGAGGAACTGTGAAAATAAAACAGAAGAAAGACTGGAGCTAATGTGTGTGTGTGTGTGTGTGTGTGTGTGTGTGTGTGTGTGTGTGTGTGTGTGTGTGTGTGTGTGTGTGTGTGTGTGTGTGTGTGTGTGTGTGTGTGTGTGTGTGTGTGTGTGTGTGTCGTCCTCACAGTCTCTCTGCCAGTTACCGTCCACACACCAACACTGACAACAACACAATAATCTTTATGAATGAAAAAAAAAAAAGAGAGAGAGAAAGAAGCGAAGTACGTTACGACAAAACGCTGATCAGGAAGCTGGACAAAAACTTAAACAATAAAATAAAAATCATTCACCTCACCACGCTAAATATAAAGTAAATTAATAAATAAATAATTGAATATATCAGAAACTTAGCTGGGATATTATACAGGCTCTATTCCCCCTCAATCTCTTCACGTAAGGTAACACTAAATCTGAGCAGGAGTAACAAAATACGCTACCGGGAGAAGTTTGGCCATTCTACAGGTAACTTTGTACCTGTCTCACCTCGGCGTGCTCAACAGGTGGAAGGAAGGAAGGAAGGAAGGAAGGAAACAGTGATATCGAGTTTCATTTCCTGGTGAAACTTTCAAGATCCACCGCGGAACTCCTGTCTGGGACCATCAAGAGAACCAGATGTTTCATTTCCTAGTGAAACATGGAGTTCCACTCGCCTGCTTCATGTCACCCCGAAACAGCGAGCCAGCGGGAGCCTCGTATCGGCTGAAACATGCAGGTGGCAGCCATGCTCGCCAGCCTCGTCCTTAAATAAGGCAGTCGCTGCTCCAATTTACATGAACTTAAAGAACATAACACGCTTGAGGTGAATGAACGATTCTGATGAAGATAATTTAGTGCGCCATCATCAAAGACTCGCTTCATGAACTGCTGTAAAACTCTCTCTCTCTCTCTCTCTCTCTCTCTCTCTCTCTCTCTCTCTCTCTCTCTCTCTCTCTCTCTCTCTCTCTCTCTCTCTCTCTCTCTCTCTCTCTCTGTCAGCATAACAAGTAAGCGTCCGTATTTGCCTCCGTATTTATCTACACAGCACGGCTGCAATTCGTCCTTTCATTGTTTCTCGATGTTAACGAATTTAGACTTTCTGCTCCAGTAATTCCTTCATGCAACGCGGCAAAAACAACGAAAAACAAATGTAATTACATGCTTCCTTCACTCCAAAAGGTAGAAAAAAGGATGAAATTACCATTGTACATCCTGCAGAACGAGAACTTTCTAACACTGCCAGAGAGTATGTACGAATGTATGAAGGACGACCAGTGACATTAAATATATGAGATACATCTTATACACACACACACACACACACACACACACACACACACACACACACACACACACACACACACACACACACGAGTGGCTGGACAGATTATTTTTCTTTTTCTTTTTCGTGGCAGAATCACACAAGCGATAAAGTTAAAATGGCTGAAAGCTAAATTTTAAACCAATCCACATGTGTACTGATAAGCTAACTGCTCTGTGTGTGTGTGTGTGTGTGTGTGTGTGTGTGTGTGTGTGTGTGTGTGTGTGTGTGTGTGTGTGTGTGTGTGTGTGTGTGTGTGTGTGTGTGTGTGTGTGTGTGTGAATATTAAATCACATACAAGAATTAAGGCACAGAGCAATGAACAATTCCAAACTTTCACCAGTCGTAACACGCATCAATGCTTGTCTACACTTTTCTGTACTTCACCAACACCAACAAAAACAAACATTCTTTACTTCCACACACAGAGCGACCTGGAACGGAAATAAATTAAACTTGAACAAAGAAAACCTGTCAATCCCAACTTTCCCGTCACTCTCGATAAGGAAAGACGCAACAAAACTTCTCAACAATAACATTTAAGTATTTCTATTAAAAAACAACACGATACGAAACTTGCTCTGATTTATTCGTTTATCTTAATATCGTCATTCTTTGTTATGTTAAATTTTAGTTCATATTCTTATCACTGAAATATTTGTTCCCCTTATCACATACAAAAAAAAAAAACTCAGTTCTTTTATCTTTTCTTATGCAACACAACAATTCAGGAGACTGTAATGTGAAAAATTATGCATCTTTAAAAAGTTGTACAGGTTATTCTATCAAAATATTTTCCAGCAGTGAAAGGTTTGAGCGGTGAGTCAACACTTTCCACAGTTATCTTTTTCTTAGTCACGACCGAACAAATGCGTGACGTGAATGTAGGCAAGTAATCTTTGATCAGGGACTTCCACGTATAGGTTTGCTCACTGCAGCTTTTATTGTTGTGTATTTATATTCTACTTCCACTCATAAAACTTCTCAAGATATTCCTTCATGATGACATTACGTTACACAATAGTAGGTAAAATTTTCTATTTATACTAAGTTAGATCAGGTTAGGTTAATGTTAGCGTTTATTGACAAGGAGAAATATCCATGTATTTTAGTGATGGTAAGTTATTTAAAGTTATGTGAGGTCAGGTAAGGTTACGTTAGGTCGTTAGGTTTTAGTACACTGTCAAGGAAGAAACTTTTACATAAGTGTATCAGTGTGAGGAATTTACTTATGTCAGGTAAGAATAAATTAGATTAGGTTACGTTAGGCTCAACTAGATTAGGTTTCAATGCACTGGAAGTTAAATTTTAATACAATAGCAAGAGTAAAGTTTTCAAAGAGAAGTCTCCTTCAAGGAATACACCTAAGTGGACAACAAAGGTGTGGCATCATTACATATGTGTGTGTGGCGAGGCAGTCAGTGAATCCCTCAAAGCCCAGGGAGTGAGAACAACAGGCCACAGCTGCAAGACGAGAGGAGGTGTGGGAGTTGCTGCCTATTACCACTCCTCTAACACCCATAACACCCTGACACCCTGAGACCCTCGTGGCCCTTAAGGAGACGCAAGGAGGGCAGCAAGGGTCACGGCAGACTAGGACATAAGCTGGGTCAGTGGTGCCTTGTACTTAGTGAAATATTGCATAACATATTCACACAGCATGGAAGGAACATTTTGTGGAATGAATGTTAAGTAAGGAACAGTCAAGGGGAGGAGAATTGTACAAATAAGATTACATAAATGAATACATAAATAAATGAATAAATAAATGAATAAATAAAGCCCATTCACGATACCTGGTTTATGCAAAGTCAAAATAAAACATTCCTGGAGGTTCCCAAGTGCATGCATAACTTACAAAAGAAAAAAAAAAAAAAAAAAAACACACACACACACACACACACACACACACACACACACACACACACACACACACACACACACACACACACACACACACACACACACACACACACATAAAAGTCAAATCAGAACTCTTTGAAGATTAGAAAGAAAAAAAATAGAAAAGGGGAAAAAAATAATCTTAAACTAAACTCACCAAAATCTCTCTAGCCAAAATGTTGAGGATGAAAGACTTCTCTGTTCCACACCTGCAAAGAAGAGAAAGGAAAACATTACCTCAGTTACCGAGACTTCACACAAAAAAAATACCGAGGGAAAATGTACACCCAAAAAATTCTTATTCCACTAAAACAATTATTTCACAGTACGAAAGGGAGAGAGAGAGAGAGAGAGAGAGAGAGAGAGAGAGAGAGAGAGAGAGAGAGAGAGAGAGAGAGAGAGAGAGAGAGAGAGAGAGAGAGAGAGAGAGAGAGAGAGAGAGAGAGAGAGAGAGAGAGAGAGAGAGAGAGAGAGAGAGAGAGAGATTATTCATGCTCTTCGGATCACCTGCTTGTTACTTGTAATTAACAGGTGGAAACAAGATGCTGTTAGGAGAGAGAGAGAGAGAGAGAGAGAGAGAGAGAGAGAGAGAGAGAGAGAGAGAGAGAGAGAGAGAGAGAGAGAGAGAGAGAGAGAGAGAGAGAGAGAGAGAGAGACCAGAGAAAAAACAAAAAGAGGGAAGAAAAGGGAAATGGGAGATGAAGTGTAGCAAAAAAAAAAAAAAAGACGATAAGATTAAAAAAAAAAGGGGTAAAATATTAATAAAGAAGAAAATTCGAGACAAAGAGAAAGAAACACATCATCAATCAACTTATTCATTTCATCTTCATTCAGTTAAGTCACTCATCTTTCCCCTCACTCACCCCCTCCAATCACCCCCTTCCCTCCACTCCCCCCTCCCCTTTAGGAGCGCCTGTCTTTTCCCTCACATTTTTCCCCTTTATCTCTCCCTCCCCCACACGCCTTCCCCCCCCCGTCTCTTTTCCTCCCAGGCTTAATGAACAATTAGCCCCGCCGTAAAATGCTCCAGCCTCCCTCACGTCAGCCTAATTTTGAGCAAGACCTCCATAGGCCTATTTAAATAATGGTTCCCGGAGGCCTAACATTGCCTGCTTACACTCAGAGAGAGAGAGAGAGAGAGAGAGAGAGAGAGAGAGAGAGAGAGAGAGAGAGAGAGAGAGAGAGAGAGAGAGAGAGAGAGAGAAGAAGAAGAAGAAGAAGAAGAAGAGAAGAAGAAGAAGAAGAGAGAAGAGAGAAGAAGAAGAAGAAGAAGAAGAAGAAGAAGAAGAAGAAGAAGAAGAAGAAGAAGAAGAAGAAGAAGAAGAAGAAGAAGAAGAAGAAGAAGAAGAAGAAGAAGAAGAAGAAGAAGAAGAAGAAGAAGAAGAAGAAGAAGAAGAAGAAGAAGAAGAAGAAGAAGAAGAAGAAGAAGAAGAAGAAGAAGAAGAAGAAGAAGAAGAAGAAGAAGAAGAAGAAGACAACGACAACGACAACGCCAACGACAACGACAACGACAACAACAACAACAACAACAACATCAGTAACAACATCAGTAACAACAACAACAACAACAACAACAACAACAACAACAACAACAACAACAACAACAACAACAACAAGAAAAAATGAAAATAGATACGAGAGAAGAGGAGGACGTGGGAGTACAATGGATAAAGAATAAAAAGGATGAACAAAGGAACATATTTAGCAAGGTTACTGATTGAAGAGGAGACACTGAGAAAGGCAGTAAGACTAGTAATGATGGATAAATCTCAAGTTGACCCAGGAACACTTTTGCTGCTCTAACGTGTCGAAAAAAGGGATAAAAAGTAAAAAAAAAAAAAAAAAAAAAATTGAAAGTCTCCCCGGATCACAACTCAACTGTCCACATAACTCTCAACACTGATAAAGACGATGACGAAGATAATGACGCTAACGAACATGAAATCACTACCGAGGCTGCAAAAAAAAAACTAAAATGAAATAAAAACTAAGATAATTCAACACCAAACCATATGCATTCAATTTAAAATCCTATTACAATTACCTCACAAAGTAAACAAAAACACACAAATGCATCTATAAATAAACAACACGGGTTCTTTAAGTACTGACACATGCAGGTGTTGAGCTAATAAAGGTGTTTACCTGTGCACCCATTACCTGTGGACTGCAATTTCTATTTAGTGTTATCTCTTTCAGGCAACAAATGGGGAGTTTTGAAAAAGGCAACATCTGGCGGCTAACATAATGGGAGCAGCTGTTTTTAGACCACTCGTTGACATGCCAAAAAGAAATGGGATATCGAGCACTGGTACCTTTGATCTCCACTGAGCCATCACCTCCATAATAAAGGCAAAAGTAAAAACTCGAAATAAAAATAAAAATAAGATAAAACAAAAAAAATTCTATCGATGTAAAAAATAAATAATAAAACGAATACTGCTTTTATCTCTCTCTCTCTCTCTCTCTCTCTCTCTCTCTCTCTCTCTCTCTCTCTCTCTCTCTCTCTCTCTCTCTCTCTCTCTACATGTCTATACCCTTTTCATTTTTCATGTTCGCGTATCTCCCTCCCTATCCCTCCCTTCCTCCAATTCTGTGCCTCCCCTCCATGGCCCTATTCCCTCCCTCCCATTCTTCCCTCCCCCTCCCTATCGCCCCCTCTCCACCCCCCAGCTGGCACCAACACTCCAGCAGTGAAGGGAACTGATAATGGATTTTGCCAACTTTTTCCCAGCCTGTGCAAAAGCCGTCGAGAGGGAGAGGGGGGGAGAGAGAGAGAGAGAGAGAGAGAGAGAGAGAGAGAGAGAGAGAGAGAGAGAGAGAGAGAGAGAGAGAGAGAGAGAGAGAGAGAGAGAGAGAGAATGGAGGGTGGGAGAGGGATAGGAAGCGTAGAGAGAGTTTTGCATTGATGGATGATGCTCTCACCCACTCTCACTCACTCACTCACTCACTCACTCACTCACTCACTCACTCACGTGCTTTTATTTTCGTTTTTTCCACAATTTTTCCACTTTTCTCCTCTTCAGCTTCTCCAGAATTTGTTATTTTATTTCTTTGCACTCATTCATTATATTTTTTTTTTACTTTTTTTTTGTTTTTTCATCCACGAGAGGACGCCATTTATTCCTTTTCTCTATATTTTTTTATAACAATTGTCACTAAAAGCAAATTTGATTAAAAAGAAACATTATTTTTTTTTTCACTTCCTTTCAAATAAATACTCCTTTATTTTCTAATTTTCACCCATTTTCTTTCCGTTTTTCCATTTCTCCTTTCTTTGTTTATTCCTTCTATCATTCCCTTCTCGTCTTATTTTCCTATTCATTTATTCTTAACTGGCTCCTCGGTTTTCATTTTTTCTCTTCTCGTTTTCTTTCCTTTTCTTTCCGTCCCTTCCTTCATTTTCATATTTTCAAACCTTACTTTCTCCCACATGTCTTTGCCTTTTCCTCTTTTCATCCACCCTTTTTCCTCAAGCCATTTATTTTTCTACCCTCCCTCCCTCAATCACCCTTTCACTTGCTCTTTCCATCCACTTCTTCTGCATTTCTAACCTCCCTCATCTCTAACCTTACTGCCTTCCTTTCTACCTCCCTCACCCTTTCACTTACTCTCTCCATCCATTTCTTTTACATTTCTAACCTCCCTCCCTCCCTCCCTCCCTCATCTCTAATCTTTCTTCCTTCCTTACTTCCTTCCTCCCTTCCTCATCCTTTCACTTCCTCTTCCCATTTACTTCTTTTACATTTCTAACCTTATTTCCTCATTGTCTCCCTCACCATTTCCCCGCCTCATTTTTTACATTTCAAGCCTTACTGTCTTTCTCTCCCTTTCATATCTCCCCATTCATTTCTTTTACCTTTTCTCTCTCTGTTCCTCTATCCGTCTCTCCCTCCCTTTGCCCTCTCTCCTCTTTTCCTGCACCCGCCACCGCCGCTGCAACAAAACCAGGAATCCCTCAGAAGACAACACCACAGCCGCCCTCACGCCACGCTCCCAAAGGCGCTGATGAAATTACAAAAAATATACATACATTCCACACACTGCAAGCGGACGGGCGGGCGGACGGGCGGACTGGGCGTTCATTTTCAGCATGTATTTCTGTGTCGAGGAGGAGGAGGAGGAGGAGGAGGAGGAGGAGGAGGAGGAGGAGGAGGAGGAGGAGGAGGAGGAGGAGGAGGGTAAGGCGGGGCTGCGCGTGGAATGGTATGCGTGAGAGATACAGCGCAGGAAGCTTCACACCTAACACACCTGACAGTTCGTAATTATCACTGGATGAATGTGCACCTGTATCTGGATCTCCTTCCCACCTCTCCCTTCCTCCCCTTATCCCACCCCATCCTCCTCTTCTTCCTCCTCCTCCTCCTCCTCCTCCTCCTCTCCTCCTCCTCTTCTTCCGGCTCGTCTTCCTCCGGCTCAGGCTCCTACTCGTCCTTGTTTCGTTCCCCTTTCTCCTCCTCCTCCTCCATATCCTCCTCCTCCTCCTCCTCCTCCTCCTCCTCCTCCTCCTCCTCCTCCTCCTCCTCCTCCTCCTCCTCCTCCTCCTCCTCCTCCTCCTCCTCCTCCTCCTCCTCCTCCTCTTCTTCTTCCGTACATCTCCATCCACATCCCACTCTCATCGCCTCCCTACATCCACTTACATACATAAAATTCATCCATTATTCCATATATGTGTGTGTACTGTTACCTCTACACACACACACACACACACACACACACACACACACACACACACACACATTACGGCCCGGTAGCTCAGTGGTTAGAGCGCTGGCTTCACAAGCCAGAGGACCGGGGTTCGATTCCCCGGCCGGGTGGAGATATTTGGGTGTGTCTCCTTTCACGTGTAGCCCCTGTTCACCTAGCAGTGAGTAGGTACGGGATGTAAATCGAGGAGTTGTGACCTTGTTGTCCCGGTGTGTGGTGTGTGCCTGGTCTCAGGCCTATCCGAACATCGGAAATAATGAGCTCTGAGCTCGTTCCGTAGGGTAACGTCTGGCTGTCTCGTCAGAGACTGCAGCAGATCAAACAGTGAATTACACACACACACACACACACACACACACACATTGTTACCTGTTGGTCTCCATTCACCTGTTATGACGATGACGATGACGATGATGATGATGATGATGATGGTGGTGGTGGTGGTAGTGGTGGTGGTTGTAAATCGGAAAATTAGAAAAAAGTGAAAGAAAAAATTATAATCAGACGAAATGAAAATATAAAGTGACAGACAGACGAACAGACAGACAGACAGACAGACAGTTCACAATGCCTGGAAGAAAAGCAAAGCGGATTTTTCTTGACTTTTTTATATCTATCATTTTTGCTTCCAGGAACATCTCTCTCTCTCTCTCTCTCTCTCTCTCTCTCTCTCTCTCTCTCTCTCTCTCTCTCTCTCTCTCTCTCTCTCTCTCTCTCTCTCTCTCTCTCTCTCTCTTTCACTTTAATACCATGCTCACGTTCACCTTCTTTCCAATCTTTTCTCTCTACGTCCCTTCCATCTTTATCACAGACATGTCTCTCCTCCTCCTCCTCCTCCTCCTCCTCCTCCTCCTCCTCCTCCTCCTCCTCCTCCTCCTTCTCCTCCTCCATCTCCTCTTCCTCGTCACTCACGTCCTTCTCTTCCAACTCCTTTTCCACTTCCATTCTTTCTCTGCCTATCTTATGTTCATTTGTCCTCTTCCTGTTTATTTCCTCCTCCTCCTCCTCCTCCTCCTCCTCTATTCTTTTACAACAGAAAACTTTCCTTCCTTCCTTGTCTTGCCTTTCTTTTTCTTCCAAAACCCCAAAACTTCTTTCCTCATCCCTTTCTCCCTATCTTTATTACCTCTTCCTTCGTCTTCGTCCTCCTCTTTCTTCCCCCTCCCCTCCTCCTCCTCCTCCTCCTCCTCCTCCTCCTCCTCCTCCTCCTCCTCCGCCACGTGATCCCTGCTAATTGGCCTTGTGTTCCCCGGTCATCCCCCTCCCCACTGCTACTACCAGCACCACCACCACCACCACCGTTCCCGCCATCACCACCACAACCACCACCACTGAAAGCCAACCAAAACCTTACCAAATTAGGAGCATTAGCCAACCCACGGCGACCACTAACTTCCCAAGGACGAACGAGAGAGAGAGAGAGAGAGAGAGAGAGAGAGAGAGAGAGAGAGAGAGTACAAGTGAAGTAATGTATAGATAGACGCACGTAGATAAATGGAGAAGGGAAATAAACGATTGAAGGGTAAAACAATAGCAAAAGGGAAAATAAAAATGGAAAATAGCAAGGGAGGGAGTGATGAAAGGTTGGATGAAAAATCACTGCTGGAAATATCACAGGAAAATAACGATACAGGAGATGAAAGATGAAAGGGGGAGGGGAAGGGGGTGAGCGTGGAAGGAGAGGGGAGGAAAGCCCAGACAGGAAAGGAAATCATGGAAAGACGAAACAATTGTGGAGAGACGAGGAAAAGTGAGGGAAAATTTGTGTTCAGTTCCTACCTAAACTTCTGAAATAAGTCCTGTCGATCAGTCACATCAACGCTTTATTCTCTCCTTCCCTCCCTCCCTCCCTCCCTCCCTCCCTTCATTCCTCCCTCCCTCCTGTACCCTCCTACCCATCGTCTTCTCTCCCTCCATTCCACTCCCTTCTTTTTCTTTTATTTCAACTAATTTCTCATGCTTTTCGTCTTCCTTCTTCAAATATTTTCATTTCTGCCTTCATTCTCCCTTCTTCTGCCACTCTTTCTTCTCACATCTCTTTTATTCATATTTGTTTCTCCTATTTCTTGTTTTTATTACTCTTAATCTTCTATCTTAATCATCTTTCTTCCTTCTTTAACCTTCTTTGTATCGCCATCCACCTTTTCTTATCTACTACTACTTCTTCCTCTCTCATCTTTCTCCCTCCTTCCCTCCAACTTCTCTTCTCCCTCAGCAATCGTCCAATCCTCTCCTCGTCTCCTTCCATCTCCTTTCCAGACTAAGTTGTCCTCCTTCCTCCTCTCCCTCCTCAATCCTCTCCTCCCGGCTCCTCCTCCTCCTCCTCTAAGTTGCAAAACATATGAAGCCGCCACTGACAGCACCACGCGCCAATCAGGAGATGAAATTACGTCTTGATGGCTTGACAGACTTCCTTATTGGGTGAAATAATTATTCTCTCAACCAATTAGGCTTCGTCAAACAGCCGGGGACGCGAGGCGGTGAGCGGCGGGGAATAATGACTGAGCAAGCATAGTCGACCCTCCAGGCTAATTAGTAAATAATTAGCCTGGCCTGACTCATCATCGGGAGTAATTAGAAGCCAAACAGCAGGTGCCGCGGGTGTCACAACGCCGCTGTTTTCCCACCTCCTGCAAACCCTCAAGTCTGCAGGTGAATAATGCGCCGCCCTTTGCAGCTCCCGCCACCGCCAAGCCCTCGCCAACCAACACCCCTGGTCCGTTTTCCATTCCAGGGTTTTCATTTCTAGTCGCTGGTAATCTTGCTGGTCTGTATTCTCGTATTCTTTATTTTCATTGTTTATTGCGAGTCTTGTTGTTTGTGGAATCAAAAGTATTTCTAATTTAAGTCCTACTCTTTGATCTTTTTGTGATCTAATCCTGTTGCTTGTTGTCTAATGCAATCTCGTAAAATAAAAGGTTTTCCACAACGCTTTTATTTATTCGTATATGCTTAAACTTCACTTTTCTTGACAAATATCGTGACAACAAAATTTCACTTTTCTTTTATCCACACTCATGTTTGCTGAATTTACAAGATTCTGAGCTGAGCGGATGTTCATCTGATAATCATTACAACGCACGAGTGTATAATTATCATTGCTTCGTTATTTTCGCTCGCGCAAGACTCGTTTTCTGTGCAATTAAAACAGTTTTCCATAAGGACAGATTCTCGTTAGCATAAATGTTCTCGAGTCTCAAGGGAATCTACTAATATATAAACATGGATTTGGTAATTATGCTGTTCTTGCTTCTTTTCTTAGTTACGTTTCAAGCTCTCTGCTGAATTATACACTGTCACAGCACACCAGTTCTTGCTAACTTCATAAACTTAATATATTCACCACTCAAAGGATATTCGCTTGCATAAACTTGCTTGTTTGTGTTTATAATTATATTTCTTCGACAATTAGAAACTTTTCTGGAAGGGAAACTTTTGACCACCCCATTACTGACACCCATTTCCTTGCTATCTTTAAATGTAATCACAGTGTTTTTCGTCTTACACTAGAATTTTTATTAATCAGGGAACATTACTGCTATTTCCTGTTATTTCCATTTTAAAACCAAAATTTCCATGTATTTCAGAAAAGTATTATTTCATCCATAAAAGCAAAATTCGGCTTTTTTATATATTTTTCTCGTCTTGAAGCAGAATTTTGATGAACGTGAGAATATTATTGTTATCAAATTTTCATGTATCGTGACGTGAGTGAGATTGCGAGCTGGCCTTCCCTCAGAGCCGCCCACACCCGCCACTCCGCCGCGCCCGATCCTTTGTCTGGCTCGTGTTGGAAATATAGAAATAAAATAGTGAAAGATGAATACAGCAACATGTGAATGGACACTACTCGATCCATAGTCACAGAGGAGAGGGATAACTGCACGCACATACTCTCTCTCTCTCTCTCTCTCTCTCTCTCTCTCTCTCTCTCTCTCTCTCTCTCTCTTCTCATTAACAACTATTTTAATTAGTCCTCTTAAGTTCCTCAGGGGATTGCATTTGTCTCTCAGGCCAACCACCACCACCACCACCACTACCATCACCACCACCACCACCACCACCACCACCACCACCACCACCACCACCACCATACAATGTCCCTTAAACTTTGTCCCTTCCCTTTTTGAATTTTTTCGGGATTTTTCTTACTTCCTCTTTCTCTACTCGCTTTTAACATCTCTTATTTCAGTAACTAACTAACTCTCTCTCTCTCTCTCTCTCTCTCTCTCTCTCTCTCTCTCTCTCTCTCTCTCTCTCTCTCTCTTCCCATTTTCCTCCTGCAACTCTCTCCTTTTCCACCGCTGTCTCCTTCCAAACTTCCCTTTATCCCATCCATTCTCTCTCTCTCTCTCTCTCTCTCTCTCTCTCTCTCTCTCTCTCTCTCTCTCTCTCTCTCTCTCCACTCCCACTTCAGATTTCCACTAGCGCACTTCATTCATCTCTCTCTCTCTCTCTCTCTCTCTCTCTCTCTCTCTCTCTCTCTCTCTCTCTCTCTCTCTCTCTCTCTCTTTCCCGAAGCACCACATCCTTTCCCTCTCCCACTCCTCTTCAACTCTCTCTTCCCCTCTCCTTCTCTCTCTCTCTCTCTTCCCCTCTCCCTTCCCCTCTCCCCTTCCCCTCTCCCACAGCCCATGCTTCATGCCTCTCATTTCACGCATCGGAAAGTTCAGGGGGACTCTATATATTTGAGAGAGAGAGAGAGAGAGAGAGAGAGAGAGAGAGAGAGAGAGAGAGAGAGAATAATTATACAAGGGAATAGAGCCATGGGTGTGTGTGTGTGTGTGTGTGTGTGTGTGTGTGTGTGTGTGTGTGTGTGTGTGTGTGTGTGTGTGTGTGTGTGTGTGTGTGTGTGTGTGTGTGTGTGTGTGTGTGTGTGTGTACAGAGAGCAAATTCACTTGTTCCAATTTTATGCATCACTGTTCTATCTCATTTCAGTAATTTCGGTTCGTTACAGACAAATTTTTTTCATTTTATACATACTTCTCTGATCCGCCCCGAGAGAGAGAGAGAGAGAGAGAGAGAGAGAGAGAGAGAGAGAGAGAGAGAGAGAGAGAGAGAGAGAGAGAGGGCACGTTTTCCTTGTACTAGAAAACTTTTTTCATAACAAGAAAAGAAATGTATCAAAATAAAATCAATTAAACGTGAAAAAAACAGAATGAAAGAAAACGAAACATGGAAGGAGAAAATAACAAAAACACACCAAATATAAAGAAGAAAAAAAGTAACAAAACACCACAAATATAAAAGTAAAAAAAAAAAACACTCAAATATAAAGAAAAGTTAAATTGAAATAAAAATGATATAAAAACACGTCAAAAATAAATTAATTAATTAAAAAAGTAATATAAAAGAGCTCGAATATAAAAAAAAAAATGTAAAAAAAAATGTAAGAAAAACACCTCAAATATAAGAAACAGTTAAAACTCCTCCTTGCAGATGAGAAAAAAATGAAAGTAATGAACAGGAATTAAAAAAGCGGGAAAAATATGAATGAGGCGCTTACATAGAAAATTACACTAAAAAACAGGACTATTCTTATCACTTCAAAGATACACAAATAAAAACCAGCTAATTACAATAAAAAATATATATATATATATGAAAGAGAGCAATAAAAAAAATCAATAATACTAACCCTCCACAAAATATCTATAAATAAACACATTAAAAAATTGAATAAACTAAAAACAAAACTCCGCAAGGGAAAAAAAAAACGTAAAAGGCAAAAGGGAAACCAAAATAATCCTTAACAACTAACAAATATAAAACAAAAAATACAGAAAGACAAAATTACGAGGCGGTAAAAAAGAGTAACATTTGCGGTAACAAGTCTACCTCCTACAGAGACCAATCAAGGAAAAGCTTCACAATCTGTCGACCAATAAGCGTCCGCGAGACTCTGCGTAAAGGTGATTAATCTACCCGCGTGGCTCTGCGTGGGACAGCCAATCAACGGCAAGCATCTGGCACGGACAACCAATTAGCGTCCAGCATTTGGGAACAGCCAATTACCGCCTTAGAACGAAGGACAAGACAGCCAATCCCAGACATAAGCTCACAGACACACTATTTGTGCACCTTCACTCAAAAGGAAAATATACCGAGAAATCACTAGAAAAATAAATGTTTGGGGCATAAACAGGAACCTGGAAATACACATAGAATAAAAAAAAGAAATGGTACAAGAGTTTTGAGGATAAATTCTAGTTTTAAAAAATGAAAAAAATGTTTTGAGAATAAATTCAAAAACTTTTA
>NC_059289.1:16223425-16225925 GCF_017591435.1 Portunus trituberculatus
AACACTAAAACCGGCTTTATTTGAATCTGCGTACTTTCATAAACCTTTCTATATTTCATACACTATATTCAATACAACATTATTTTGACGGCATTAGAATAATTCATATCAACTACCGAGAGAGAGAGAGAGAGAGAGAGAGAGAGAGAGAGAGAGAGAGAGAGAGAGAGAGAGAGAGAGAGAGAGAGAGAGAGAGAGAGAGAGAGAGAGAGAGAGAGGGGAGGGGGCGATGTGTTATAAAACCCTATGGTGGAAGCGATCAGCCAATATTTACCTTGCCAATAAATCACAGGTGAGAGGAAGACTGACCTGTGACTGTGAGATTTATGTTCCTTTTAGTCCTGCCAGTTTAATCATTTCCCGACCTTTTATTCTTTGTGAGGCTCCAATTTTTTTTTTACCAGTATTTTTTTCTTCATTATTTTCCAGGAGAAGCGAGTTTATCATACTATATTTCTTCTTGCGGTGCACGTGCGTTACTACTCGTACAGATTAATTCGCTATCGTCTTCCAATCATTTCGTGCTCAATTCATTATTTCATTATTGCAGTTCGTTCATATTGGCTGAAAAATGCTAGTAGTAGTAGTAGTAGTAGTAGTAGTAGTAGTAGTAGTAGTAGTAGTAGTAGTAGTAGTAGTAGTAGTAGTAGTAGTAGTAGTAGTAGTAGTAGTAGTAGTAGTAGTAGTAGTAGTAGTAGTAGTAGTAGTAGTAGTAGTAGTAGTAGTGATGGTAGTAGTAGTAGCAGCAGTAGTATTAGTTGTAATAGAAGTAGTACTTAATAAATATATCAATAACAACAATAATGAAAAAAAATGACCATAATAGCAATAATAATAATAATAATAATAATAATAATAATAATAATAATAATAATAATAATAACAAAAAAAAAGAAGAAGAAGAAGACGAAGAAGAAAAGAAGAAGACGAACAACAACAACAACAACAACAATAATAACACAAGTTGGAGTACACACAATAGTCCTTCTCATCTCTTAGGTAAAATGTGTACATTCCATCATCAGCCTGTCACCACCACACCTGCCGCCTCACACACCTGTCCCCAACACCTGTAGGTAATCATGAGGTGTTGTGCTGATGTTGCGTCTCCACACCTGAGCAAATAATCTAAGACTCTCTCTCTCTCTCTCTCTCTCTCTCTCTCTCTCTCTCTCTCTCTCTCTCTCTCTCTCTCTCTCTCTCTCTCTCTCTCTCTCTCTCTTTCTATCTCTCTATTTTGTTCCTGTTTTCTATTCTTTTTAATAATAATATTTCCTAGTGAAATACGTAGAACCATGATTTATGTATTGGTAGATGAACTCTCTCTCTCTCTCTCTCTCTCTCTCTCTCTCTCTCTCTCTCTCTCTCTCTCTCTCTCTCTCTCTCGTAACCCAGTGAACAAAGAGCTATAAATGACACTGAACACTGGCGGGTAAGCAGGAGTGGTCAGGGTTAGTAGGAGGCCTCAAGGTGGGAGCTATTCACCTACACACTGGCTTCTTCCACCACTCAGCTTCTGTATTGAGTCGCCCTTCCTAAGCATTAAATATTTATCAGCTCCAGGCTACGGATACGAGAGCGGGGAGGAAAAACTTGATTGTCCGCGTGACTGTAATGTTGTGATTTTGATTTGTCGTTTAAGTAAATAATGATGATAGTAATGATAGAACTAATAAATAAACAGCGATGGTTACAAATAATAGGAAAATGTGTAAAATATATAATAGTAAAATATATAATGAAATGTATAATAGTATAAAGTATATAATAGTAAAATGTGTAAAATATATATTATAATATTAAAATATATATAATTGTGATGATATTAATAGCAGCACTAGCAATAACAACAATGGAAATAGCAACAATAAGGACAATAGTTACAAAGCTATTGACGTCACAGAAAACGATGTCACAGCAAACTAGTAACTACACCAAAGGAAAACGGGAACGAATTTCCATTTTTGACAAAAGAAAATGCATTTAAACTCGCCCTAACTTTAGAAAACAACAACATCCGACGATCCTTCCTTCCTCTCACCCTCCCGCTCTCCCAACTCTTCCTCCAGGCGTCCTCCCCTTTCATCTCTTCCCTCCATCCCCTTCCCCTCTCTTCGTTCCCTCCAGCTTCCTTCTCTTTCATTCCCTCCCTCCCTCCCTCCCTCCCTCCTTCCCTTCTTCTCTCCCTCCCTCCTTCCCTCCCTTCCTCCCTCCCTCCTTCCTCACATTCTGGGGCGAGGAACGTGGCTTCAAATTTCCTCATAACATTACGACTAAGTTCCTGTTAATGTTTTGTCTAGCTGGGGATGGAAAGGAAGGGATACCACCACCACCACCACCACCACCACCACCACTACTACTACTACTATTACTACTACTACTGCCACCATCACCCTTCCCTTCTCAATCATTCCCAGCTTCCGCAACAAATATCCTCTTCCAGACCTATATCCGTGTGTGTGTGTGTGTGTGTGTGTGTGTGTGTGTGTGGTGGTGATTG
>NC_059289.1:16238425-16240925 GCF_017591435.1 Portunus trituberculatus
TTCCCTTGCTCCCCTCAGCTCTTCTATCAATTATCAACAGGCAGCGCATAGCTTCCTCTTCTTCTTCTTCCTCCCTCCTCCTCCTCCTCCTCCTCCTCCTCCTCCTCCTCCTCCTCCAGTTCTTCTTTCAATCTTTTTTATTTACGTCTTCATCCTCCTCCTTCTCCTTCTTTCTGTTTCTCAATGTTTCCTCAAGTTCTTCGTTTTTATTGCTTTCTTTAATATATTATGTTTCGGTGTGTTGTTGTTGTTGTTGTTGTTGTTGTTGTCTTCTTCTTCTTCTTCTTCTTCTTCTTCTTCTTCTTCTTCTTCTTCTTCTTCTTCTTCTTCTTCTTCTTCTTCTTCCTGTTACATTTTTTTTTTTTGTTGTTCTAATTCCTCCTCCACTTCATTTTTTTTTTTTTATTTCCTTTCTTCTGTTCTGAATCTGTTATTTCTTGTCTTATCTAGTTCCTATCTTCTTATTTGATCTTCTTCTTCTTCTTCTTCTTCTTCTTCTTCTTCTTCTTCTTCTTCTTCTTCTTCTTCTTCTTCTTCTTCTTCTTCTTCTTCTTCTTCCTCCTTCTCCATTCCGTCCCTAACCAACCATCCCTTCAATATTTATTCGGCAATTTTCCTTCCTCTGTTCACACTTCAATATTCGATACCATGCTTCTCATCCGCTGCGTCACCGCCCTGCCCTTCCCTGCCCTTCCCTTCCCTTCCCTTCCCTCACTTCTATGTCCTGCTCTTTAGGTCTTCTTTAGTCCTCCTTCCTCTCAAGTGTTTTCAGTCGTTACAAACATATTTCTTTTTACTGTTTCACCACTAACCCTCTTCCCGTTCATGCCTCTTGCTTTCATCCCACGCTTCACTCCTCTTGCTCCTCTTCCTCCTCTTTATCCTCCTTCATTCTTTTTCAGAGGCAAACCGTGGGGCATTTATTCCCTCCTCGGTGTTGCTAATGCCTTCCCCACGCAACCCGATACTTGTAACAAATACCGAAGTGAGGCTTGAATCATGGGTTGGCTTAAGTTTACCCTCAAATATTGGCGCGCAGTGCTAAACAAAGGAATTCTCGGCAACATGTTATTAAAAGCAAATAATTTATGGGGGGGAAACTATTGACGAAAAAAAAAATGAAAAAAAGAAAAGCCTTGACGTGATTTTAATTAATATTCGTATTGACGTTTAATTTCTTTCCGATATTACAAGTTATTCACATTGATTGGATTTCTTTGTAGGATGTGAGTGAGTGAGTGAGTGAGTGAGTGAGTGAGTGAGTGGAGTGAGTGAGTGAGTGAGTGAGTGAGTGAGTGTGAGTGAGTGTGTGTGTGTGTGTGTGTGTGTGTGTGTGTGTGTGTGTGTGTGTGTGTGTGTGTGTGTGTGTGTGTGTGTGTGTGAGAGAGAGAGAGAGAGAGAGAGAGAGAGAGAGAGAGAGAGAGAGAGAGAGAGAGAGAGAGAGAGAGAGAGAGAGAGAGAGAGAGAGAGAGAGAGAGAGAGAGAGAGAGAGAGAGAATGATTGAATGAGTGAGAGTGAGTGAGTGAGTGAGTAAATCAGTCAGTCAGTGAATCAGTCAGTCAGTGAATCAGTCAGTCAGTCAGTCAGTCAGTGGGTAACCGAGTGAGTGAGTGAATAAGTGAGTGATGGTGGCTGTGTGGATGGCCAAGTGAGCGTGTGGATGAATGAGAGGATGAGTTAGAGGATGGATGAACGGATGGATTGCTGGATTGACGATTATGTTAATGTGTGGATGGGTGGATGAGAGTGAGTAACTGTGAGAATGAATAACTAGATGGATGAATGAAAAGGTGGATGAGTTAGTACGTAGATGGATGGACATGGATGAGTGAGTGGGTGAGAGTGAGCGAGTGAGCAAAATAGTACATAATAAGAAAGACACATAAGGAAAACAAAAAAAAAAGAAATAAAAAATCAAGAATGAACAAATACAAACCCAAAAATTTCCATCACCATTTTCTCTCCTTCTTCCTCATTAACTTTCTCTTTCCATCCCTTTCCGCACCACAGCCTTCTCACTCTCTCTCTCTCTCTCTCTCTCTCTCTCTCTCTCTCTCTCTCTCTCTCTCTCTCTCGTCCACCACATTCTCCTGCAGCTCCTCCTTTCCCTTTTTCTTTTTCCTCCTTCAAGAGCCTCCATCAACTCTCAATTTCAGCGTCCCTCATCTGCTATGCTTAAGTTTTAATAGATTTACTCCTACCACCCCTTCACAGAACACCCCCTTGCTTCTCCTCCTCTTCTTCTTCCTCCTCCTCCTCCTCCTCCTCCTTCTCCTCCATTTCCTCACTCACCAACGCCTACCAGTTCCCTCAGAAAAGTCCCCAGTACCCCCCACAAAAGCCCTCCTCCTCCTCTTCTTCCTAACCCACCCCACACCTCTTCCTCCTCCTCCTTCTCCTCCTCCTCCATTTCCTCACTCACCAACGCCCACCAGCTCCCCAGACGAGCCCCCAGTAACCCCCACAAAAGGCCCTTACCGCCCTGCTCCCCTGCAAACA
>NC_059289.1:16245925-16270925 GCF_017591435.1 Portunus trituberculatus
TCACCCCCTGCCAGCACCCCAGCCAGTCCCCTCCACCACCTCCTCCATTGCTGGGGTTTGCCATTCACACCGGGCCTTTGTTGGGGTGATGACGCCTCCACACGCACCCATTCAACGCCAAGGCAATTAGACGCCACTACTACATTAAATTATGGCGCCAAAAAACCCACACTTCCCCTCTCCATCTCCCTCTCTCCCCTTCCCCTCCCTCTCTCTCTCTCTCTCTCTCTCTCTCTCTCTCTCTCTCTCTCTCTCTCTCTTTCCTTTCGCCCTCATTTGCCTTACTTAAAAATGATAAATGAATAAATGCACGAAGAATGTGTGTGTGTGTGTGTGTGTGTGTGTGTGTGTGTGTGTGTGTGTGTGTGTGTGTGTGTGTGTGTGTGTGTGTGTGTGTGTGTGTGTGTGTGTGTGTGTGTGTGTGTGTGTGTGTGTGTGTGTGTGTGTGTGTGTGTGTGCGAACATTGCGGTCTGCCCTCTCACCACTACGATTATTACAGGCAACAGAAATTATTAGCGGGATTTTCATGAGTGTTCCTTCAATTCGTAATGCAGAAATTATATCAATCTGTCACTAGAACCACAAAAATATCGTTAAAGATCTGTGCCACTTAAACTAGAGCTTTTTGAGAGAGAGAGAGAGAGAGAGAGAGAGAGAGAGAGAGAGAGAGAGAGAGAGAGAGAGAGAGAGAAACTAACCAAACAACAAAACACCTAAAAACAACACCACAGCACCACCATTCTCTAACGTGCATCACCTTTAAGAAATCAAGGCTAAAAAAAAAAAAAAAGCAGGGAAAAGGAATGAAAAAGACCAACTCACGCGGCAGTTTAGGAAAAATTACGAATACTGACATTAGGGAATTAATAGAGGCGCCGGAGAACCTTTACGAGCGGCCCTTAATGTCGTGACGGTGGGAGGTAAGCGGGGGGGAGAGGGAGCGGCAAGGGATAGGGGAGAGAGAAGAGGGAGAGGCAGGGATACGGGGATAAAATGTTAAACTACCAAACTTTTCACACCTGGCTCTGGGATAACAGGTATTTGGGTGGAGGGAGGAGCTGAGGATGGAAGAGGAAGGTGGAGGAGGGAGGAAAAAGGTGGAGAAGAGAGGAGAAAGATGGAGGAGGGATGAAAATGGTGGAGGAAGGATGGGAAATGTGGAAAAAGGAGAAATGTGGAGGAAGGAGGAGAAAGATGGAGGAGGGAAGAGAGAGGTGGAGGATGGAGGTGAAAGGTGGAGAAGGAAAAGAAAGGTGGAGAAGGGAGGAGACAAGCAGAGGAGGAGGAGGAAGGAAAATGGTGGAGGAGGGAAGAGAAAAGTGGAGGAAGGAGGAGAAATGAGGAGGAGGGAGGAGAAAAGTGGAGGAGAAAGGAGAAAGGTGGAAGAGGAAGAAGAAAGAGGGAAGGAAGAGGAAGATGAAGGAGAGAAACAGTAGCAGAGAATTGGGAAGAGAAAGGAGAAAGGTGGAGGGAGGAAAAAGATGATGAAGGGAAAATTAGAGTAGAAAGTAATGAAGGGAGTAAATAATATGAAGGAGGCAAGGAAGAACAGAAGATGAAGAAAAGAAAATGGAGAAGGGAAGTAGAAGAGAAAGATGGAGGAAAAGAAAGGAGAAAAGAGGAAAAAGAAAGGAGTGAGAGGATGGAATGAGTAAAGAATGAAATAGGAGAAAGAGGAAAGGAGAAAGAAAGACGTGGAAGTTGTAGATGAAGGAAGACCAGGAGAAATAAGAAATAAGACAAGAGAAAAAGTGAAGAAAATGATAGATAAAAAGACAAGGGGAAAATTTGTTTATCACGAAAGAAAACGTAAAACAATAAAAATATTCGGAAAGGTTGAGAAGAATTAAAATATGCTTCCAGATATACGAGTCAGGAAAGAAAAGAGACGAAAACAGAAGAGTGACTGAAACGACTAACGAAAGAGAAGAAAGGAAACGTCACATGAAACTTAATAACACAAAAGCAAGTAAAAAAAAATTCAGGTACAATTCAATATCATAAACAGGAAAGATGAAGGCCAAGAATGTACCAATTATATAAAAAAAAAATTACCTGAAAAAAATAAAACTTTCTTAAAAATTATCAAATATAGAAATCTGAAGACAAAAATTCAAAAGTGATGTAAATAAAAAGGATAAAATCAAGAAAAGCAATAAAAGATGAAGACAAAAAAAAACAGAAAGAAGGAATTATTAAGATGAAAAGAGAGAATAAAGGGAGACGAAATGAATGATGACAAACGAAAATGAGAAAGACGAAGACGAGAAAAAATAAAAGGAATAGGTACATATTTCTTCATTTTTGTATAGAAATCTCTTTAATTAAATACATAAAATCAGAGAGAGAAGGAATTAAGGAACGTTTGCAATAACAATAGAATAAAACGAAGCATCCTTAATATAGAAAAAGACAGACGAAAAAAAAATAAATAAAAAGACGATAGAAATGAACTAAATAAGAGAGTGAGGATAATGGAAGATTGCAATAATACTAAAAATAAAAAAAAAAAATAAAACGTAAAATGAATAATACAAAGAGAGAATTAGGGAGAGAAAAAATACAAAAAAAAAATCTGAATGCGTCACAAAACACAGAAAATAAATGAGAGTTGAAAAATAAGAAAAAAAGGGAAAAATAAAAGAAAATAGTAAATGAAATAAAATATGATCAGAAACACAAAATAATTAATAAAACAGTGAGAGATTTAATTAAAAAAACAAAAGACAGTCAAAATGCAAAATAAGAAATAGACGATGTGAAAGAAAGAACAAGAGCAAGGATGAATAATAGCAGACAAAAATAAAATGACGTCAATGAAAGAGAAGAAAAGAAACGAAGAGAAAAAAAAAGAGAAGACGAGAAGACAAAGACAAGGACACGAAAAACAACGATATGAGAAAACAGAAAGAAAACGAGAACACAAGTTAAATAGAAAACACAAGCTTTCTCTCTCTCTCTCTCTCTCTCTCTCTCTCTCTCTCTCTCTCTCTCTCTCTCTCTCTCTCTCTCTCTCTCTCTCTATATATATATATATATATATATATATATATATATATATATATATATATATATATATATATATATATATATATATATATATATATATATATATATATATATATATATATATATATATATATATATATATATATATATATATATATATATATCTCTATCTCTATCTATGTATCTATCTATCTCTCTGTCTCATAGTCTCATAGTCTCTCTCTCTCTCTCGTCTCTCTCTCTCTCTCTCTCTCTCTCTCTCTCTCTCTCTCTCTCTCTCTCTCTCTCTCTCTCTCTCTCTCTCTCTCTCTCTCTCTCTCTCTCTCTCTCTCTCTCTGATAAGATAACGTTTTTCATATCATGACAACACAATAAAAAAGTTTAATAAATACATCGTTTCTGCATCAACTTTTTATTTTTACTTTGCTTTCACATGTGACTGCATTCATAACTGATTTCATACGTGACAAAGGGATTAAAAAGGAGAGAGAAATAGAGAGCAAGCGAACTATACATATAAGTAAAGGGCGAATCAATACACACACACACACACACACACACACACACACACACACACACACACACACACACACACACACACACGACTCACTGCATTGAACAAACTGGAGTATTAGTGCAATCTGTCTTTGTAAATGGCATATCAGGTATCCTTTTATCTCTCTCTCTCTCTCTCTCTCTCTCTCTCTCTCTCTCTCTCTCTCCTCTCTCTCTCTCTCTCTCTCTCTCTCTCTCTCTCTCTCTCTCTCTCTCTCTCTCTCTCTCTCTCTCTCTGCCTTTTTTGTGGACAACATGACATTTCAATCTGGCACACACACAAACACACACACACACACACACACACACACACACACACACACACACACACACACACACACACACACACACACACACAGGAAAAGAAAATTTAACAAGGCCTATTTCAAAACGAATAATTAATTGTACGGTTGGAAAAAAAAGAAATAAAATGATATAAAACAGCAATGCCAAAAAACAACATGGACATTAATACAGAGCTTTACAGGATATGGATGTACGTTTTAAATGCAATTAGTCTCTCTCTCTCTCTCTCTCTCTCTCTCTCTCTCTCTCTCTCTCTCTCTCTCTCTCTCTCTCTCTCTCTCTCTCTCTCTCTCTCTCTCTCTCTCTCTCTCTCTCTCATCTGTGAATGCTGGAGTTATTTCAATCAGTTATTTTCTTTTCCTCCAGCAGATAGACGGATAGACAGGTAGATAGATAGACAGATCGATAGACAGATAGACAGATACATAGATAGACAGATAGATAGACAATTTGATACAGATAGTGAATAGGCAATAGCAAATCAATAAAAAACAAGAAAAAAGTTAAGTAAATACATTGAATACTGAATAACACACACATACAGACATACATACATACATACATACATACATACATACATATACGTACACATCAAAATACAGGTACATATATATTGATAGAAAGGAAGACATAATTATTAATCAACACATACAATCTCTCTCTCTCTCTCTCTCTCTCTCTCTCTCTCTCTCTCTCTCTCTCTCTCTCTCTCTCTCTCTCTCTCTCTCTCTCTCTCTCTCTCTCTCTCTCTCTCTCTCTCTCATACAGGGGCAATCACCAAGGAGCAATTAAGTTATTTACCCATTCAGTGCTCGGCCTTTTCCAGCACCAGGTCTGTTCTCCACCTTTTAATTACAAGTAGGACCAATACATGTAACTTCCAATATTCACAAGAGGGGTAGAGAGAGAGAGAGAGAGAGAGAGAGAGAGAGAGAGAGAGAGAGAGAGAGAGAGAGAGAGAGAGAGAGAGAGAGAGAGAGAGAGAGAAAGAAAAGTTCCCTTCATGCTTCAGGGACGAAAAAGTTAAAATTGTGTTCCATCATAGTTCTCTCTCTCTCTCTCTCTCTCTCTCTCTCTCTCTCTCTCTCTCTCTCTCTCTCTCTCTCTCTATCGCAGTGGCCGCAGGAGAGGAAAATAGTCATTAATCAAGCAGTGAATGGAAAACGTAGAGAATTCAGAGAGCTTACGAATAAATTGTGTGTGTGTGTGTGTGTGTGTGTGTGTGTGTGTGTGTGTGTGTGTGTGTGTGTGTGTGTGTGTGTGTGTGTGTGTTTGTGAAAAGAAAGCCACAGAATCCTTAGCCATCCATCACTTCAATGCCTTCGATGACCTTCCTTCTTTCCTTCCTTCCTCCTTTTTCCTTTTTCCTTCCTTCCTTCCTGTCTTCCTTTCTTCCTTCCTTCCTTCCTGTCTGAGCGTGAAATCATGCATTCGTTCTCTTTGACCTTTTTTTCCTATCCATCGTCGTTGTTGTCCTCCTCTTCCTTTTCTTCTCCCTCCTCCTCCTCCTCCTCCTCCTCCTCCTCCTCCTCCTCCTCCTCCTCCTCCTCCTCCTTCTCTTCATATTCGAGACTGAGATCATGAGCTTTCACTTGGCCTGTCTTCCTTCCTATCTGACCTTTTCGTCCTCCACACACCCTCTCTCTCTCTCTCTCTCTCTCTCTCTCTCTCTCTCTCTCTCTCTCTCTCTCTCTCTCTCTCACAAGCATGAATCGAAAGAGAAAAAAAACTTAAACGTTATCCCAGTGACCTCGCTCTATGCTTGATTCTTAATTGTGTGTCGGATAAAAGGTGTGTGGTTTTTTTCATTTTTATTCTTGCTCTTGCTCTCTCTCTCTCTCTCTCTCTCTCTCTCTCTCTCTCTCTCTCTCTCTCTCTCTCTCTCTCTCTCTCTCTCTCTCTCAGTGTGGCAGACTCTTCGATACACACGCAGGAAGCTTCTCCCCAAACACCTCGCCACCAAACCTTTCTTTTCTCTGCCTTTTTATAGATTCTATCTCTCACCGCGTCCCTTCCCTTTCGATTTCCTTTTTATTGCTTTTATTGCCGCCGCCGCCGCCACTGCCGAGGAGGAGGAGGAGGAGGAGGAGGAGGAGGAAAAGGAGGAGGAGGAGGAGGAGGGAAAGGGAGGGCTATCGTTCCTCGCCAAAATCTGTTACCGTTGATCTTCCGCAAGGCTTCCTGGTGCCGCCGCTATTCCTTTGCTATTTACTGGTGTAGTAAATAGTGAGTGCTCGTATATTTCCAAACAAAAACATTCTTTGCCTCACCATTAATGTGGCACTTACTGGTGGGCGTCATTTTCCATTATCCCAACTTGATTTTCTGTCATATATGCTTTTTTTCGGGAGTTTTGTTTTCCACATTTATTTATGACCATCACAGCAGATACCAGTTTTTTCTTCTTTTTTTTTTACTCGTACATCTGTCACTGTCAAAACTTTTTCCATTAATTTCCCATCATGGATGTGACAAATCTACTATTTACGTTTCGGTAACTCTGCTCTCACCACAGCCCCCCCCCTCCCTCCTGACACACACACACACACACACACACACACACACACACACACACACACACACACACACACACACACACACACACACATTCATCCCATTCTTTTGGTTAACTCTCCTGATCCTGTTCGGGAGCTGGCATCTCAGTAGGCCTTTTTAGTTTTATCATTTTCGTTGCCCTTGAACAGTTTTCCCTTCTTACATAAAACACACACACACACACACACACACACACACACACACACACACACACATCGTCCAAATGCTCTTATTCTCAAACACTTCTGTACTGCACCTCCACCTCCATTTCAAAAAGTTTATCTAAATGGCCACAAGTTTTTTTAAGGTGTTTTTACGGTTCTAGAAGGAGATTGACAAGATTTCTTCATTACTATCTGGAGAAACACTCTTAAAAACCCCGCTAACCATCTCTGTGGCCATGGAAACTAGTAGTGGTGAGACAGCAACTCAAGCCTCAACACACCTTGCCTGCCTTCACAAGAGTCAGCACCAGTCACCACCAGCCTCACCTCTCTCGCCAGCACAACACGACCTCTGTTGCTCCCACACCACTCCATATCACAAAAAACGGAACGGATTTATAATTATTTTTCTATCCTTCTCCATCTACGTGAAAAATTACGTGTTTTTTGCAATCTTTTTATCAATTATATCACGAAAACTGGATCATTTGTTTTTGCTGTATTCGTTTTATAAATGCACATGTAAAAACAAGTCATTTTTTTTCCATCTTTAATCATCTATAAAACGAAACACTACATTTTTTTCCGATTTTTCTATTATCCATACGCCGAAAAACGAGAGACGGATTTTTCCTTTATTTAAGTCACTTCGGAAAACAAGATAATTTACCTTTTTGACGGGCCTGACCTGACAGCGGCGGCAAATAATTCACCTCCGCGTCACGCAATACCTGCACACAAAGAGACGTATTAGTGTTTGGTGCTTCTGTTCCAACACATTATTTCAGTGTATTAATCTTTGCACGATCGGTATTAGAAATCAAAGTATTTACATCCAAATTTAAATTGAATACCTGGACCAAAATATTTATATTCATGGAATTATTTGATGAATATTTATAGTTTTATTGTCAGAAATAATTATACATTTGACTGCTGACTTCACACTGGCCAGAGAGAGAGAGAGAGAGAGAGAGAGAGAGAGAGAGAGAGAGAGAGAGAGAGAGAGAGAGAGAGAGAGAGAGAGAGAGAGAGATTTATGTTTTGCCCGTCTTATCAAGTACAGAAGGTGAATTACACAACAAACACCATGATAATAAATAATGTTGCCTGATATTAGTGATAAGCGCACCACAACGTAACAAAACATGAGAGGGAAGAGAATCAGGAAAGGCAGAGGAAGATCAAACTCACAAATGGTAATCCCTATACGAGATATGCCTTACTCGATCGATCCACCAATCATCTACCTTCATAAATATGTGTAACCTTTCAACATTTTTCCATTGACTCTCCATTGACAACCTGATTAGCGAGTGTTCTATTCATGCGCCACTCTGTTCAAGGCTTCATTAGTTTTGCTGCTCGGCCTGTGGAAGTGAAGCTAGAAAATAAAAAATACGAGGAAGCGGTTCTAACAAAATATAGACGTAGGAATGGCTGGCGTGGTGTTGATGGATGGGAAGGGAGACGAGAGTGAGGCATGAGTAGCTCTAGTCCCCAACAATCTTCCCGTGTTCCCCTACAGAAGCAAATCTCGTCAGTACATAAAACCACTCACTCCTTGCCAGTCTCCCTTCCCCTCGATCATAGAGAATTTTCATAAATACTCGTATATTCACAAATTCCTTCACGTAATACATATTTACAATGGAATGAACCGTATTTCCATGTATTCGCAAGATATTACACTTATTCATAACCCATAAAAGTGAAATTGTATTCCTTCCAGCCATCCCGGAGAGAATACGTGTGTTAAAATGCAAGACTTCACCCAAATACCTTCCCATTTTCTACTACATACGTCCTGATCTTGTTGGCATTTCCTCTCTCTCTCTCTCTCTCTCTCTCTCTCTCTCTCTCTCTCTCTCTCTCTCTCTCTCTCTCTCTCTCTCTCTCTCTCTCTGTCTCTGTCTCTGTGAATTCTGGGCTTTTTTTTCTTCTTTTTATATTCTTATCCAGTGTCTATCTTCCTTGTCTGAGTTACGCAATCCCTTCAGTCCAGCACAGGCAGCGAGACTCAGTATTTTGTAGACAAGTGTATTGCTATTTTTTTTTTTTTCTTGCCAACCAGACACACACACACAGACGTCTGACAGGTCGACACATAAGACACAAGCACATAGTCTCTCTCTCTCTCTCTCTCTCTCTCTCTCTCTCTCTCTCTCTCTCTCTCTCTCTCTCTCTTACATTTATATTCCCTCTCTTTTCACTTTCTCTTTTTGTCACTTCTGCTTGGTTCCTCTTTATTATCTGTCTTTTGTGTCTAAATTTTCGTCCATCATTCATATTTCCTCCAGGCAGTTCTCGTCTCTTTTATTAATCTTCCCCTCTTCCCTCTTCCCTCCCTTCTTTCTCTCTCTTTGCTCCGGTTATCCAGTCCTTCTTCCCCTTCCCTCTCATCCCTTTTTATTTTCTGCATTCTAGTTCTATTCACTTTCTTTTTTCATTCAAGTAAGCTCTCTCTCTCTCTCTCTCTCTCTCTCTCTCTCTCTCTCTCTCTCTCTCTCTCTCTAATTCTCCATTTAGCTTCTTTTTTTACTAAGTTACCCTCAGTTCTAGCTCTCCCCTCCTCTCCTTTTCTATTCCTCTTTCCCCTCCACCACCTCCTCTTCCTCTTCTTCTCCTCCTCTTCCTCCTCTTCCTCCTTTCTCATGTCCCCTTCCTTCTGCCTAATTTTAATATCTGGAACACACTAAATAATTTATACATTCGGTTCGGTTCGGTTCATTAAGGTTTCGTCTATTGCTGCGAAAAATTCCTGATTTGATTCCACGCACCTTTCGAATCATACAAACAGTGAGATTATTAGTACCAGTCTCTCTCTCTTGGCGCACTGTCGTGTGCTACCTATTCTAAGGGTACTACAATCTATTTCTCTACAATATTTACAAGACTTAAAAATAGATAATATAAAAGATGGTCAGCATGTAAATGGAGCACTATTATTTTCACTTCACTAGCACTATTCACGCACTGCACTACACTGAGTGTCACGTCACAAAGAGTGTCAGAGGAGTTGGCAGTGTCTGTCTCCACTTATGTGCCATCAGTTTGACACTGTGTGTGTTCATCTCCTGGACGTGAGGCACCGCGGCCGTGAACAAGTTCCACATCCTGGAGACGCGTCCTGCGAAGGTGCGTTGATGCTGACACCCGTGGGATCGCGGCACCTCTACGGCGTCACCACCATTGAGCACCGTTCTCGTGCTCCGTGCGGTGACTCTCAGAGGATGACGCAGCCCTGCCAGATGTGGCACTCTTTGCACCTGTGCCTTATGGAACACTACGATTGCCGCCACATCTCTGCGGTGTTCCAGTGAATCAAGAGGACGCTCAGGCTCTCTCTCTCTCTCTCTCTCTCTCTCTCTCTCTCTCTCTCTCTCTCTCTCTCTCTCTTGGTCAGTTCAAAAAAAATGTCAAAAGAATGTCAGTAAAATGGGATTAATAATTGGATGCTTGTTGGGAATGAAAAGAGAAAGAAAGAAAGAAAGAGAGAAAGAAAGAAGGATGGAAGAAAAGAATGAAAAAATGGAGAAGAAAAAAAGTCGTGAAAAAAACTATCTCGAGCCGATTCAGTGTGTTTCAGTGATTCAGTGCTTCGAATCATCAAAGCCACGAGGTCAGGTAGCCTTTTATTACACAGACAAAGAAAATAAAGAAAAAAAAAAAAGACGAAAATGGTTCATACTCTTGTTTCCAAAGTCCAGAGTTTGCTTATGAATATGCAGCTCTCTCTCTCTCTCTCTCTCTCTCTCTCTCTCTCTCTCTCTCTCTCTCTCTCTCTCTCTCTCTCTCTCTCTCTCTTCTATCCCCTCCCTTATCTCCCTCCAGCCGTGCCACTCCCCTCCTCCCCACCATCTCACATCCATCTCTTCCTCCCCTCCTCTCTCCTCCCCTCCTTTCCCCTTCCTTCCCCTACTGTACCTCACCTCTCCTCCCTTCCTCTCTTCCCCTTCTTGTGTAACTCTGCCCCTCTCCCTTTCGTTCTCTCCCCTTCATCTATTTAATTTTCATTTTTCCCCTTCCCTTCGCTTCCCTTCCCTTCCTCCCCTCACTATCCTCTCTTCTTCCTCCTTCTTTCTCTTACATGTTCACTATTTCTTTTTTATTTTTATTTTTTTTTTTTGACACCTTTCTGATTTTCATATTTATCACGTCCCTTCCTCTTCCTCTTCTTAATCATGTTCCTTATGCACAGTTTCCTTTTCTCTTCCCCTTCACTTCCCCCTTTCTCCCCCTGTTATGTTATGAACCATTTGCATCTCTCTCTCTCTCTCTCTCTCTCTCTCTCTCTCTCTCTCTCTCTCTCTCTCTCTCTCTCTCTCTCTCTCTCTCTTCCACCCTCGGCTCCTTTGTGATCATTTTTATCATCAGTTTCTTTGTCTGTCTTCGCGTCTTGCATATGTATCTTCCCTACCTTTCCTTAACTTCATTACTCTCTCTCTCTCTCTCTCTCTCTCTCTCTCTCTCTCTCTCTCTCTGGGGATGACAGCGTGGATTACGACGAAGAGGAAGAGAGGATGAGAGGGAAAAGAAAGAGGATGGTTATATCTCCCCCTCCTCTCCTCTCCCTTCGTCTCTCCCACTCTCCCTCTCTCCCTCCTCTCCCTCCACTCCCTCCCGAGAGGCGGCTGTGGTGAAAGGTATGATTGATGGAAAGATAAAATTGATGCTTGTGTTAATGAATGGGATGACAGAGGCAGGAGGGAGGGAGGGAGGGAGGGAGGAAAGTAAGAGGGGAGAGGGAGGGAGGTAAGAAGGGAGAGGGAGGGAGGTGAGAAGGGAAGGAGAATGAATGGATGGAGATAGGGAAAAGGGATAGAGAAGTATGGCAGGATATGAAAGAGAGAGAGAGAGAGAGAGAGAGAGAGAGAGAGAGAGAGAGAGAGAGAGAGAGAGAGAGAGAGAGAGAGAGAGAGAGAGAGAGAGAGAGAGAGAGAGAGAGAGAAAGGGTCGGAGGAGTGAATGGACTGATAATGACAAAGAATGAAGCGAACAGAAGCAATAAAAGTAAATAATGGAAAGGGAGCAAGACAGACGCAGAGAGAGAGAGAGAGAGAGAGAGAGAGAGAGAGAGAGAGAGAGAGAGAGAGAGAGAGAGAGAGAGACACACACACACACACACACACACACACACACACACACACACAGGATACAAAAACTCCTAAAACATAAAGTAGCATACACCACCACCACCACCACCACCACCACCACCACCACCACCCTCATCCCTTGTCAGCCCTTCGTCAGAATTCGACACAACAAAAAGAAAAAAAATAGAGAAAAAAAAGGCAACATTAAAATACAATAATAAAAAGGACAAAAAACAAAGGAGGAACAAGCTGGAGGTCACAAGAGGTTAGGTCGAAAGGAGTAACAGTATGACCTCAGCAATTTCCCGCTGCTATTTTTAATTTCCCCTTTTTTTTTAGCTATTTTTTACCTCCTTTTTTTTCCTGTTCACAGTTGGCAGCAGCAGCAGCAGCAGAAGCAGTCCCTAGTCCGTTGACACAGTAGAGAACGTACACGCTTTTTCGGGCTGACTGTGTGAGCATAAATATTTCAGCTTCCTTCCTGCATATATAATGTCGCTCCCTTTGAAGTTGCTAGCTCGGGAAAGACACAGAGGCAGGCACAGAGGCACAGTCCATGGCGGAATTATATGTATAAAGAGAATAGGTTAAAATGCAGAGAGAGAGAGAGAGAGAGAGACAGAGAGGACGTGGGTAGGATATTGACGTAGGTAAATTTAAACGAGAAAATAATAAAAGTAGTAGTAGTAGTAGTAGTAGTGGTAGTATAAGTAGTAGTAGTAGTAGTAGTAGTAGTAGTAGTAGTAGTAGTAGTAGTAGTAGTAGTAGTAGTAGTAGTAGTAGTAAAAGTAGTAGTACAAATGATTACTATTTCTACGATGATGGTGATGACGACAACAAGAAATTACTGAAAAACTGAGGAATATTAGATAAAAGAAATCAAGTTCTTATAAAAAGGTAAAAATATAAAGGAACCTGAAAATTAACGAGATAGAGAAGAAAATGACAAAGATGACAGATTGAAGAACAAATCGAATGACAGACAGACAGACAGACAGACAGACAGACAGACAGACAGACAGACAGACAGACAAAGATAAAAATGTGCAATGCAAAGCCATGAAAAAGGTAAAGAAAGACAAAAGGAAAGAAACAAAACGCTCACTCTCTCTCTCTCTCTCTCTCTCTCTCTCTCTCTCTCTCTCTCTCTCTCTCTCTCTCTCTCTCTCTCTCTCTCTCTCTCTCTCTCTCTCTCTCTGTCTCCCCACATGTCTTGCACCATTCCAGTAAGAACAGCGAATATTTTAAGCACCAATTAAATCAAAACGAATATTAATTCAAAATAAATATACTACACACACACACACACACACACACACACACACACACACACACACACACACACACACACACACACACACACACACACACACACACACACACACACACACACACACACAGCATTTCCATTTAGTTATTCCCTTTCACATTCACTCGCCATGCATCTGTCCCGCCTAGTTCACGTTTATGTCTCGTTATTATTCACACACACACACACACACACACACACACACACACACACACACACACACACACACACACACACACACACACGTGCACAAATATGATAATTCAATGACTAAATTGACGTCATTCGCTTAAAAATTACAAAACAAAACTTTGTAAATGTGAACAACAAACACACACACACACACACACACACACACACACACACACACAGGTAAACACACACGCGCGTGCACATTATTTATTTGTTTACTTGTTTATTTGTTTTTGTTTATTTAATGAGGGTGAGTGTGATGGGGTTTTTTCCCTCCTCCTCCTCCTCCTCTTCCTCCTCCTCCTCCTCCTCCTCCTCCTCCTCCTCCTCCTCCTCCTCCTCCTCCTCCTCCTCCTCCTCTTCTTCTTCTTCTTTCTCTTATTCCTCTTCTCCTCTTCCCTCTTCTCCTCCTGCTCCTCTTATTTCCTCCTCCTCCTCCTCCTCCTCCTCCTCTTGTAGAAGGTAATTTAAGTTATTAAATAAATGTAAAATAATGTTGTCTTTAAAATGACTTCCCTCCATCACCACCGCCACTGCCATTAACTAATTCCTCCTTTCCTCCTCCTACTCCTCCTACTCCTACTCCTCCTCCCTTTGTTTAATCCACTTACTTCCATGCTTCCTCAAGGCTAGTCAATCCTTCTCCTCCTCCTCCTCCTCCTCCTCCTCCTCCTCCTCCTCCTCCTCCTCCTCCTCCTCCTCCTTCCTTCTCTCAGACGCGAAATAGGAGCATCTACTCTCCTCCATTAAGGAAGAGTTGCCATTACATCCCATGCTATTCAGCGGTGAGGATATAGAGCCAGTCTCTCTCTCTCTCTCTCTCTCTCTCTCTCTCTCTCTCTCTCTCTCTCTCTCTCTCTCTCTCTCTCTCTCTCTCTCTCTCTCTCTCCCCTCTATTATCAACCCCACAACATCCCATCCTTTCTTTCTCTCTCTCTCTCTCTCTCTCTCTCTCTCTCTCTCTCTCTCTCTCTCTCTCTCTCTCTCTCTCTCTCTCTCTCTCTCACCACCACCACCACCACCACCACCACCACTATCCTTCCAACCGACTCCGATCATCACCAATATTCACACATTTTCAATTTGAAATTTCAGTTTGACTTTCAAATACCACCAGAGGCTTCAGTAAATGTATGTGCATATATTTCCGTCGGCCCCGTCCCTCCCACGGCCCTCCTCTCCCTAACCGTGGTGGTGGGGGAATAAGCGCCTTACTCTCTCCTGCAGTAAGGGTAAGTTTCCCCTGCGTCACTTCCTAGGTGGTGACGCGAGGCTGGGCGCATGTGTGACGGGTCCTAACACATCTTTCTCTCCGCTGAAAGGTAGAAAAAAGGGACGCGGAAAACAGCAAAAGTTGTCGGTGTGTTGGTAGTTAGCTAGGTAAGGGGGCGAGGGAAAGGGAAAATGGGGGGAAAAGGGAAAAGTGACAGGTTACTAATTGTCAGTCTATTAGTTAGTTAAATTGGTTAGGTTAGGTAGGATAGAGTATAGTAGGGCAGAATGTAGTAGGTGATGGGAAGGGAAGGGAAGGGAAGGGAAGGAAGGAAGGAAGGAAGGAAGGAAGGAAGGAAGGAAGGGAAGGAAGGAAGGAAGGAAGGAAGGGAAGGTAAGGTAAGGTAAGGTAAGGTAAGGTTAGGTTAGGTTAAGTCAGGTTAGGTTAGGTTAAGTAAGGTAAGGTAAGATTAGGCAAGGCAAGGCAAGGCAAGGCAAGGCAAGACAAGGCAAGACAAGACTAGGTAAGGTAAGGTAAGATATAGTTAGATACGGTAAGGTAAAATAAGGCAAGGCAAGGCAAGGCAAGGCAAGGCAAGGCAAGCAAGGTAAGGCAAGGCAAGGCAAGGCAAGACAAGGTAAAGCAAACTAAGGTAAGGTAAAGTATAACAAA
Organism: Portunus trituberculatus; assembly: GCF_017591435.1. NCBI lineage: Eukaryota > Metazoa > Arthropoda > Malacostraca > Decapoda > Portunidae > Portunus > Portunus trituberculatus. Next base: position 16,260,999 of record NC_059289.1, read on the forward strand.
ATAGAGTAGGATAGGGTGAAGTGTAGGGCAAAACAAGGTAATATGAGGCACGTAAGGTAAGGTAAGGTAAGGTAAGGAGGAGTAGGTTAGGTGGACAGGTAGATCCAATACGCAAGTAACACTGTATTTACTAGTATTGATGCAGCTAAAGTGATGATGTGTTTGACTCTATTATGGCTCTCTCTCTCTCTCTCTCTCTCTCTCTCTCTCTCTCTCTCTCTCTCTCTCTCTCTCTCTCATCATGTCCTTCCTCGCAATAAAAGTGAACTATTTCCGTCGCACTCTACTGGATTCTCTCTCTCTCTCTCTCTCTCTCTCTCTCTCTCTCTCTCTCTCTCCACGCCTCACAAAACTTGCAACGCATTCGAATCATAATTAGAAGGACGAAGCAAAAAGAATTATATATTACACCTTTCAAACATTTCCTCTTTCACTAAGGACACAGAGAGAGAGAGAGAGAGAGAGAGAGAGAGAGAGAGAGAGAGAGAGAGAGAGAGAGAGAGAGAGAGAGAGAGAGAGAGAGAGAGAGAGGGGGGGAGAAAAATCTTACACGGTCTGTACCTTCCCTTTCCTCTCTTCCCTCTCCTCCCTTCTCTCCCTCCTCCCTCTCCTCCCCTCTCCCCTCAACAATTTCCGATTAATCAGCATAAAAGTTAATGAGGCGAAGCTTGTCGGATACCGGGAGTTCCAAGTTTAATGAAAATTTATTCGGTACCTCGCGATGCTCCGAATCCGTGAAGACTGACGGAGAGACACGGACACACACACACACACACACACACACACACACAGTCTCTCTCTCTCTCTCTCTCTCTCTCTCTCTCTCTCTCTCTCTCTCTCTCAGAGGGATAGAAAGATAGACGTATAGGGATGTGAAGAGAGACGGAGGAACAGACACACAGACAGACAGACACGCATACAAGAATACTGTTGGATATTTACTTACGTTTATGGTATTGTACATACATACATACATACATACTGATAGACAGTTAAACAGTCAGACACAAATAGACGAATACATAGATAGACAAGTCACACACACACACACACACACACACACACACACACACACACGTAAATAAGACACATCTCCATGCACGTGAAAGAGTGTACGTGTGTATGTATGTACGTAAGTTTCCTTGTATGTATATATGTAGGAAAATGTGTGTGTGTGTGTGTGTGTGTGTGTGTGTGTGTGTGTGTGTGTGTGTGTGTGTGTGTGTGTGTGTGTGTGTGTGTGTGTGTGTGTGTGTGTGTGTGTGTGTGTGTGTGTGTGTGTGTGTGTGTGTGTGTGTGCGAGCGTGCGTGCATGTGTGTGGACAGATGAATGAATATGCATGAAAACAAAACACAAAACAGACAGACAAAGGATGCGAGAGAGAGAGAGAGAGAGAGAGAGAGAGAGAGAGAGAGAGAGAGAGAGAGAGAGAGAGAGGGTGATGTTTGGTCATGCATGAGTCTCTATATATTTATGAGTGTATGAATATTTATCTTCATATGGAAAGTGTGTGTTCTGCCGGGATGTATATGGCCACACAAATTTTATTCTCAAATTATACAGGTAGGAGTGAGTTGGGTTAGGGGGGGGAGGGAAACAAGAAGGGAGGGAGGGAAACAAGAAAGGAGGGAGGGAAAGAAGAGGGAAGGAAGGAGAATGAAGAGAGGAGGGAAGGGAAAGAAGAGGAGACTGAAGGGAAACAAGAGGGGAGGGAAGAAAAGAAGAGGAGAGGAAGGGAAAGAAGAGGAGAGGGAGGGAAAGAAGGGGAAGGAGGGAAAGAAGAGGAAAGTCAGGGAGAGAAGAAGGGAGGAGGGAAAAAAGAGGGAAGGGGAAAGAAGGGGAGGTGAGGGAGAGAGATGGGAGAAGAGTTGGATGGAAAGAGGGAAAGTAAGAAAAGAGAGGGAAATAAGATAAAAATTGGGATGAAGTGGATGAAAATGGCAGGAAACAGGGATGAGAGAGAGAGAGAGAGAGAGAGAGAGAGAGAGAGAGAGAGAGAGAGAGAGGACTACTAATGAGATGTTTTTCTTGTATCTCCATCACACATTTATGAGCTCTCTCTCTCTCTCTCTCTCTCTCTCTCTCTCTCTCTCTCTCTCTCTCTCTCTCTCTCTCTCATTTTTTGTAGACCATGTACAAATATCTACATAATATAGCTAGAAATTATGTCTCCCTTTCGACCACATATATCAGAGAGAGAGAGAGAGAGAGAGAGAGAGAGAGAGAGAGAGAGAGAGAGAGAGAGAGAGAGAGAAAGCCTAATCTAAATCACACACAAACCATCATGAATTCCACACACACACACACACACACACACACACACACACACACACACACACACACACACACACACCATTCCTTTCGTAAACCTTGACTGGGTGGGAAATTTCTGAATTAAATATTTCTCTCAGGTAGACGCTAAATATTTCAAATTGCTCCTTCTTGTCCGGAGGAGGAGGAGGAGGAGGAGGAGGAGGAGGAGGAGGAGGAGGAGGAGGAGGAACGGAGGTCGAAAGATGAGTACGAAAAAGGAGAGAAGGTATGGAAACGAGGAGGAGGAGGAGGAGGAGGAGGAGGAGGAGGAGGAGTAGACGATGTGAAGAGAAGTAGGAAAAAGAAGAGAGAAGAAGAAGAGAGGAGAGGAGAGGAGAGGAGAGGAGAGGAGAGGAGGAGGAGAGAGAGAAGGAGGCAGGATTATTGAAAGGGAAGAGGAGAAAAAGAGGATACCCTAAATGCCTGGAATATCTGGAGAGAGAGAGAGAGAGAGAGAGAGAGAGAGAGAGAGAGAGAGAGAGAGAGAGAGAGAGAGAGAGAGAGAGAGAGAGAGAGAGAGAGAGAGAGAGAGAGAGAGAGAGAGAGAGAGAGAGAGAGAGAGAGAGAGAGAGAGAGAGAGAGAGAGAGAGAGAGAGAGAGAGAGAGAGAGAGAGAGAGCCATGGCAGCAATGGCAGGAAAGTTGTCTTTGGCGCTGCTGCTCCCACTCCAAGATGACGTCAAGATACTTGGAGTGGAGGTGGATCGAGGGCTGAGGTTTGACAGGCATGTCAAAACCATTGCCAAGAAAGCCTCTCACAGGATCTCCGCTCTCAGAAGGATCGCCAGTTTCCTCGACAGGAAGGGGAGACTGCTGCTGTACAAGGCACAGGTGCGGCCCCACCTTGAATACGCAGCTCTCTCCTGGATGTCCTGTGCCGCCACACACAGAAGGAGACTGGACAGCATCCAACGCCGCGCCATACGGCTAGTAGATGCTGCACTACCACCTCACCCAGAGCCTGAGCGTCCCCTTGATTCACTGGAACACCGCAGAGACGTGGCGGCGATCGTAGTGTTCCATAAGGCACAGGTGCAAAGAGTGCCACATCTGGCAGGGCTGCGTCATCCTCTAAGAGTCACCGCACGGAGCACGAGAACGGTGCTCAATGGTGGTGACGCCGTAGAGGTGCCGCGATCCCACGGGTGTCAGCATCAACGCACCTTCGCAGGACGCGTCTCCAGGATGTGGAACTTGTTCACGGCCGCGGTGCCTCACGTCCAGGAGATGAACACTCACAGTGTCAAACTGATGGCACATAAGTGGAGACAGACACTGCCAACTCCTCTGACACTCTTTGTGACGTGACACTCAGTGTAGTGCAGTGCGTGAATAGTGCTAGTGAAGTGAAACGAATAGTGCTCCATTTACATGCTGACCATCTTGTATATTATCTATTTTTAAGTCTTGTAAATATTGTAGAGAAATAGATTGTAGTACCCTTAGAATAGGTAGCACACGACAGTGCGCCTTTGGGTACATGTTCCTTTGTATTAAGTTTTGTTTAAATAAAAAAAAAAAAAAAAAAAAAGAGAGAGAGAGAGAGAGAGAGAGAGAGAGAGAGAGAGAGAGAGAGAGAGTCAAAGGTGGATAGACATGATAATAACAATAATATCAACACAAAATGACCTAACCCAACTTAAACTAACCTAACTATTTTAACCTGACCTCATTTGACCTGACCTGACTTGACCTCACCTGACCTCACCTTAAGAAACATTCACATCACCCACACACCTTCACTCCACACCAGAATTCCTCCTTCCCTCATCTTCCTCCCCTCACTCCCTCGATCTCTGGCACCTGACTCCCCTCCTTCCACTTTCCCTCTCTCTCTCTCTCTCCTTCCCCATCACCCTTCTTTCCCTCCCCTCCTCCCTGCTCTCACCTGGTCTTGGCACCTCTGAATGACCTCTTAATTACGTATCCTAATTGCGTGTCACACCTGATCATTATTGCCAAGGAGCTCAATTATTACCTGGTTATCACGACTCGGGGTGAGAGAGAGAGAGAGAGAGAGAGAGAGAGAGAGAGAGAGAGAGAGTTCGTGGCGATATATATAATTAACCAAATTTCAACTTTTTTCCTGGATTTGATTTCGTTTTTTTTTTTTTTTTGCCAGCGTGTCTCCTCCGTCATTCAGGTTATTGTATTACGCTGATGATGTGATATTTATTTATTTTTTTTTTTGTTCCGTTCAGTCTCGCATTTCGTATTAGCGATCTATGAATTAGAGTAAATTTGTTCCCCCGGTAAGGAAGGCGAGCGAGCGAGCGAGCGAGTGTGTGTGTGTGTGAGTGCGTGAGTGAGTGCTTCCGTGCGTGCGTGTGTATGAAGACCTGGATGACTGATGCAATTCGACAAGGGAACAAGAACAAGTGACGCAAAGGAACACAAAAGAAGACACAAACAGGAAAGGAGCAAAGTAGAATTATGAGGAGCAGCAAACCTCTTATCCTTTACACTGTCTAATCTAAAGGAAGAGATGTAAGATAGCAAAGACGAAGATTTCTCCCCATCTCTTTATAGAACATTAATTATTACACAAAATCCCATAAAACAATATATACAACATTAAAACATCCTGAATAAGACCCGGATTTATTAACCCCTTCAGTGCTGTGACGCGTTTCCATATTCATTCTGCTTGCTATTTGGTGATTTTATACAGTTTCAGAATCTCATGTAGGGGATTAAAATAGTGAAGACTCTAGCCATTAATCTTCTGACATCCATACACTCTTCCTGATGTAAATAAAACAGTTTAAACATATCCAAACTCAAGGTAAATATGAGTCCCAGTACTGAAGGGGTTAAGAGTATTTATTCCCTTGCAATGTCTCGAAAAAAGTAACAGTAGTAATAACATTTAGAGAGAAAAAAAGCAACATTGATTAGGTTAAGTTAGGAATAGAAACAAAAGCATTCAATATTTTTGTTACTCTGTTTCCTGTTGCTTTCTTTTTTGACTTTTTGACTTTTTTTTCTATTACCTCTTTTTCATGTACTTTTTTTTTTCGCTTTTATTTCTGTTCTACAATCGGCAGAGGTGGTCCGTAAGAGTGTCCCGCCCCTGAACACAGCAAGCCACGCACCAAACAAATCAAGGGGAGTTTCATCACAGAATTGCCTGCTTCCCTCTCTCCCTCTACCTTTCCCTTTCTCTCTCTCTCTCTCTCTCTCTCTCTCTCTCTCTCTCTCTCTCTCTCTCTCTCTCTCTCTCTCTTGCTCACTCGCTCCACCACCACCAGTGACGGACGCGCACAAATGACCGTCGACAATTTTCAATCCAATGCACCGCGAACACAAAATCAGCGGAAAGTCAACATCACATCCGCGGCTTCCAATCACCGGCTGGGAAATGAAAATGTAGATAACACAACAGCAATTACCTCGCCAATACCACCGCCAACAGTAATACCATCATCACTGCTACCACTGCTGCTGTTTTTGCTGCTACTACTACTACTACTACTACTACTACTACTACTACTACTAGCTATACTGACAGAGCCACAATCACTATACGAATGCGATCACTACCATCAACATATACTTTATTGCCTCCACTACTACTACTACTACTACTACTACTACTACTACTACTACTACTACTACTACCACCATCACCACCACTACTACTACTACTACTACTACTACTATCACCGCCAACGAAACTATAACCCACCTACCACCACTACCACCACCACCAGCATAAAAGCAAATGTTGCTGCTACTACTACTACTACTATTACTACAACTACTACTACTACTACTACTACTACTACTACTACTACTACTACTACTACTACTACTACTACTCACCACCACCACCACCACCACTAATACTATCAAGCACTAATAGAAGCATGCAAATAATAACGTAAATCCAATAACGGACCTGACAAAACAATCACTCTCACTCTCACTCTCCTCTCTCTCTCTCCCTCTCTCCCTCTCTCTCCCCCGCGCCAGGCATGATGCAATTTGGCGTTAAAATATTCACTAATGACGCAGCGGCGGAGTCTTTGTCAAGCAGTGTGCAGCGTTGTTTGTGCTGCTACGATACAAACACTGGTCATTACCTCCCTGATGGACTGTGTGTGTGTGTGTGTGTGTGTGTGTGTGTGTGTGTGTGTGTGTGTGTGTGTGTGTGTGTGTGTGTGTGTGTGTGTGTGTGTGTGTGTGTGTGTGTGTGGTTTCTAATGTAAGGGTATTCTTCCTCATGTGCAGTGTTCAGCAATGTCTAGTTTTCAAGTGCATACGTATATATACACATACACAAGAGCAGGCACACAACAGTAGTAGTTTAGTAGTAGTAGTAGTAGTAGTAGTAGTAGTAGTAGTAGTAGTAGTAGTAGTAGTAGTAGTAGTAACAGCAACAATAGTAGTAGTAGTAGTAGTAGTAGTAACAATAGTAGTAGCAGTAGTAGTAGTAGTAGTAGTAGTAGTAGTAGTAGTAGTCGCCGTAGCAGTAGTAGTTGTAACATTGATAAGTGGAAAAAAAAACAGTAACACACTCACCAACACACCTACCCATGCACACACACACACACACACACACACACACACACACGGGCCATAAAACCGACCGATTCATTTGTCAGGCCAAGAGGGAGGGGAAAAAGAATATCATGAATAATCAATCTTCATTCATTCACTTTTTTTCTTGTTCCACCATTTTTCCCTATACTTTTAAAAGGCCTTTCGAGACTTCCAATCCACTCCATCTATAGAGCATTCAATATTTTTCTCTTTTTTTATCTTTTTACATTTCGTTTGCCAAATAAATTCCTGGAAAAAAAATATTTGCTTGGAAAATAAAAACGAAAAAAAAGGCAAACTCACTGAAGCGCGCTGGAAAGGAAGAGGAATGAGAGAGAGAGAGAGAGAGAGAGAGAGAGAGAGAGAGAGAGAGAGAGAGAGAGAGAGAGAGAGAGAGAGAGAGAGAGAGAGAGAGAGAGAGAGAGAGAGAGAAGGAAGGGAAAGGAGGGTTCGGGGTAGGCAGGAACGAAGAGGAAGGATCAAAGAGGAGAGATCAAGGAGGAGAGAGAAGAGGAGAGAGAGAGAGAGAGAGAGAGAGAGAGAGAGAGAGAGAGAGAGAGAGAGAGAGAGAGAGAGAGAGAGAGAGAGAGAGAGAGAGAGAGAGAGAGAGGAGGGAAGCTGGATCCTTTTACGTATACCTGCATTCTGAGAGAGCTGCGATCCGTGTATACATGCAGGATGGTTCAACGACCTGTGTGTGTGTGTGTGTGTGTGTGTGTGTGTGTGTGTGTGTGTGTGTGTGTGTGAGGTGACGGAAGTAGGACAGTGGTAATGGAAGATACACACACACACACACACACACACACACACACACACACACACACACACACACGTCACCAAACACAACATAGACCCTTCCAGTAACATAACCTCATTAGTTACTCCTCCTCCTCCTCCTCCTTCTCCTCCTCCTCCTCCTCCTTCTCTTCCTCCTCCTCCTCCTCCTCCTTCTCCTCCTCCTCCTCCTCCTCCTCCTCCTTTTCCTCATCTTTCACTCCTCCCAGAACTAGACGCAATGTTCCCGGAACCCACCGCAAGGTGGCACTACACGACGAAAGCTTTGATGGAACACAACAGAATAGTTTAGTACAGATTTGCCTGGTAATGATGCGGGACGTCTAATTATCTATGATGCAGTCACTCTGTCGAGGTTGTACCGCATGGAATACCTTGGAATGGCCTCAAAATTGAAGGAAACCATGAAAAATATACTGACCAGCATTGTTTTCGGCAAAAAAGTGGCATTTAATCGAAAAGGCACAAGAGCCGTGACGTCACAAGTGATCTTGATCTTGATCTTGATGTTACAGGCCAAAACATGTGGATATTTGAGTTATTTTTGACGTATTTGTACATCATGAATAATGTTTGATGATGAATGGGCGAAGTATTAGTGACATGGGCATCTAAAATAGTGAAAGAAATGTTATATAATGTATATGCGAATACTGCGATGATAAATGTGGATATGGCACGTAGCCCCGTGTTTATCACCGTTTGTGCTAACGGTTTGAGTCTGGTGTGACGTAGCGAGGTATCAGAGACTTTTCAGAGTACGATACAACAAGAGGTGGTGAGTTGCTGGGGACGAGGGAGTGTATGAGTGTCAGGAAGGAGACCTGTTTGGCGGGTGGCGCGGAAACGGATCACCTAATAGTATCGCAGCCACACCTGCGCCGCTCATGCATCTAGACGAGAGCAAGGCTGGAAACCGGATCGGGGAAACTCCACTACACTACACCGGGGAGAGTGAAAAAAAAAAAGTTGGCGTTAATTTTGTTATGTGGCGCTTTTGAGTTTTGTTTTATTATTATTATTATTATTATTATTATTATTATTATTATTATTATTATTATTATTATTATTATTATTATGTATGTAAAGATTGGAATGCAAAGCATTCCAATCTTTTACATTGGTAAACTGCTTCCCCTGGACAATACATGTACTCGTACATGCATCAGGTCTGGAATACTCTTTCAAAACTTGCTGTTGTGTATGGCAACTAAACCTTTGTCCGCCAACAAACAATCCCATCCAAAAAGTACAGCCTAATTTCAAACTGCAAAAAATTTCCCCCTGCAGTTATTCAGTACTGTCATTATTGAGGAAAAGCAGTTAGCCATCCCTTATATTACTCAAGTATCAGGTTCATAACTCACTATGCGTCACGACCCCTACACATGTACATGTACGTCCCTTTATCTAGACGCAAAGCATAACATCAATCCCTAGTTCCGAAAAACTCTGGATGGATAAGACCTCCCCACCTCTTCACCTTGAGAGAGAGAGAGAGAGAGAGAGAGAGAGAGAGAGAGAGAGAGAGGGGGGGGGAATAGTAGAGGAAAGAAAGTTTGGAAAAGGCTAAAGTTTGCCCTTGTAACTGTGAGTCTCTCTCTCTCTCTCTCTCTCTCTCTCTCTCTCTCTCTCTCTCTCTCTCTCTCTCTCTCTCTCTCTCGACATCCATCCATACCTTTCTCCAACTCTAGCTACCTGCCTCTCTCTCTCTCTCTCTCTCTCTCTCTCTCTCTCTCTCTCTCTCTCTCTCTCTCTCTCTCTCTCTCTCTCTCTAATTGCTTGTTTCATCTCCACCTGGAAAAGAAAAGGCCTAAACGGTATTTCCTACTAATCCCTTCCTTCGCCCCTTATTTCCCTCTTCTTTTCCTTTTTTTCTTTTCCCTCATCACTGGGAAAAATTGTTGTCTTTCCTTTTTTTCCTAACTTTATCACCATCTATATCTATCTACTTTTTTCCTCTTATTTCACTTTCATCTTCTCTTTACGTTATTTTCAAATGTCTAAGGTTTTTTTTTTCCTTTTCATCATTTATTTTCTTCCCCAGTATCATCTATCTAACTTTCTTCTACTTATTTTCATATTTTCCTTCCTTCCTTCCTTTTCCCTTTTCATCATTACTAAAATTATTCAAGGTCTTCTCTTTTTTTTTATCTTCTTTTCTCTCTTCTCCATTAGCGTCTCCCTATCTTCACCTCTTTTTCTCCTATCCATCTCCCTTCTTCCTTTCCATTTACATTTTGCACCATTACCGAAAATCTTCAAGTTCTCTTT
>NC_059289.1:16275925-16283425 GCF_017591435.1 Portunus trituberculatus
ACACACACACACACACACACACACACACACACACACACACACACACACACACACACACACACACACGTTAATAAATATTCATACACACACATCTTCAGGCAATCAACTTGTATAGTGCTAAAAAAAAAAAAAAAAATATCGAAGTGAAAAGAAATATAAAAATAATCATAACATACACAAGTGGATGTCAAATATGTGTGTTTACCAATTACAAACTGTGAAGAATGAGTGTGTATGTTGACCAGCAAACACGTATGAGGCAAACAGCGACAGTGACACGTGGGTAGAGTGCGTGGGCTACATGGAGGACAAGTGTACAGTCCGACTATTAGTGAGTGTGCCAGTATACAGTCCACATAATATTTAGTAATTACGTTTCTGAATCAACCTTTTTTGGGGGAGCAGATTAAGAGAACGGAAAAAAATATATAAGCTCACACGGACGGAATCATTGAAAACTACACATGTATATAGAAACACAGGGTGGAGAGTGTCTGTCTACCATAAACAGCTTTACACACACAGAAACACACTTGAAGCTTACCAGTGCAAGCAGAATTGGAGAAAAAGAGAGAGGGAGAGGGAGAGAATACAGTATACATATATAAAAAGGACAGGAAAGAAAAAAATAAGCATATATATAGAAACACCAACTATATAATATTTGTTCACCATAGAAATAAAAGAAAAAGTAAAAAAAAAAAATCTTACCTGTGACGGCAGAATTCAAGAGAGAGAGGGAGAGGCACGAAAAAAGTATATATATGTTAAAGAAATCACAAAAAATAAGTGTTTATGGACGAAATCATTAAAAATCTAAATATATAGACAGGAAAAACGACTGAATAATGTCTGATACTATTGAAATATATAAAAAAAACGCAAAATTGAAGAGAGAGAGAGAGAGAGAGAGAGAGAGAGAGAGAGAGAGAAAGAGAAACAGAGAAACAGACAGAGACAGACAGAGACACAGACAAACAGACAGATAGACAGACAGACAGAGAGAACCAAAAAAAAACAGTTTCCCAGCTAGTTTAATTAAGTTACTCGATGGAAAACACTTCATCGAAACTTACCGTAATCCCGCGCCAAGACTAATCGGGTTTCCCACGCCGCCACCGCCGCCAGATATGAGATTTTAACCGCATTACCATATTTATTTCGCGCCAAAACAATCTAATGTGCGGCGAACAATAAGGTAATTACGATTATCTATTGCGCATTAGAGTCGTAAAGATAAAGAAGGAGGAGGAGGAGGAAGAGGAGGAGGAGGAGGAGGAGGAGGAGGAGGAGGAGCAGGACGACGAAAAGCAGGAGCAGGAGCAGGAGGAGAAGCAGGAGGAGAAAGAGAATGGAAAAGTACAGGAGGACGAGGAGGAGGAGAGGAAAAGAGAATAGAAAAGTACAAGAGGAGAAGGAGGAAGAGGAGGAGGAGGAGGAGGACGAAAATCAGTAGCGGGAGCAGGAAGAGAAGCAGGAGGAGAAAGAGAATGGAAAAGTATAAGAGGAGGAGGAGGAGGAGGAGGAGGAGAGCAGGAGGAGGAGCTGCAGAAGGAAGAAAAGGAGAAAGAAAATGGAAAAAGCACATGAGGAGGAGAAGGAGGAGAGTTAAAGGGGGTGGAAAAGGAACAAGAGGATCAACAACAGCAGGAAAAGGAGAAGAAAAGAGGAGGAGGAGGAGAAGAAGAAGAAGAAGAAGAAGAAGAAGAAGAAGAAGAAGAAGAAGAAGAAGAAGAAGAAGAAGAAGAAGAAGAAGAAGAAGAAGAAGAAGAAGAAGAAGAAGAAGAAGAAGAAGAAGAAGAAGAAGAAGAAGAAGAAGAAGAAGAAGAAGAAGAAGAAGAAGAAGAAGAAGATTTAAAGAGAGTGGAAAAAGAACAGGAGGAGCAACAATAGCAGGAAAAGGAGGAAGAAGAGAAAAAGGAGGAGGAGGAGGAGGAGGAGGAGGAGGAGGAGGAGGAGGAGGAGGAGGAGGAGGAGGAAGATGAAGAATGCAATTTGTTAATACTCTCAGATTATTCACTTTTTTCATTCCCTAATTTTACAACAACAGAGAGAGAGAGAGAGAGAGAGAGAGAGAGAGAGAGAGAGAGAGAGAGAGAGAGAGAGAGAGAGAGAGAGAGAGAGAGAGAGAGAGCGGGGGTGAGGGTGAGGGAGGGACACGAGCTCCCAACGTTATCCCTTCGTAATCCGATCTTAAGTTGCAGGCTTGGAAGCGACGGTAGTGGGAACAACAACAACAACAACAACAACAACAACAACAACAACAACAACAACAACAACAACAACAACAACAACAACAACAACAACAACAAAATCAACAAAAACTCAACAAATAAATCAACAAAACTGTTGTAATACTGCTACTGCTATTGTTTGTACTACTATCACCACTATTACTATTACTACTGTTACTACTACCACCACTATTTATATTACTACTACTACTACTACTACTACTACTACTACTACTATTTGTACTACTACTACTGCTACTACTACTACTACTACTACTACTACTACTACTACTACTACTACTACTACTACTACTACTACTACTACCACCAGTTTTACTACTACTACTACTACTAATAATAATAATAATAATAAGAATTTCTACTGCTATTAATACATCAAGCAAAAATAATGATAATGACATTAATTTAAAGAAAAATTATCCCAAAATAGCAACAATAACAAAAACAAAACAATAACAATACAACAACAAAAACATCTTTCCACTATTACTACTACTACTACTAATAATAATAATAATAATAATAATAATAATAATATACTATCATAACTACTACAACAACAACAACTAATAATAATAATAATAATAATAACACTATTATTACTACTACAACTACTACTACTACTACTACTACTACTACTACTACTACTACTACTACTACTACTACTACTACTACTACTACAATCAACAACAAAAACATTAAAAATAAGAAAAAACAAGAACAAGTATTTTACCAGTAAAGTCGACATTCTTTTCTCTCTCTCTCTCTCTCTCTCTCTCTCTCTCTCTCTCTCTCTCTCTCTCTCTCTCTCTCTCTCTCTCTCTCTCTCTACCATTGAGGCGGGAAGGATTATAGAGGATAGAGGAAACACACGAAATACAGAAGGAAGGAAAAATGATAACAAAAATGGAGAAAAAGAAGAAAAAAGAGAAATATGAACAGCCAGAAATAAAATAAAATAATGAAAAAAAGAGAATTAACAAGAAACGTACGACAAAAATAAAATAAAAGAGAAAAAAAAGTTGATAGACAAAAAAAAATAAACTTGCATGACGAAAGAATATGAAAAAGGGAGAAAAGGGATGAATGAACAAAAGTGAAAAGTAAACTGAAGGAAAAAAAAAATATGTACAAAGAAAGGAAACGTAGAAAAATAAATTGGAGAGAGAGAGAGAGAGAGAGAGAGAGAGAGAGAGAGAGAGAGAGAGAGAGAGAGAGAGAGAGAGAGAGAGAGAGAGAGAGAGAGAGAGAGAGAGAGAGAGAGAGAGAGAGAGACACACACACACACACACACACACACACACACACACACGACAGGAAGTGGAGGAGCAAAACTATAAGAATGAGAAGGAAAAGCAACACGGATGAAACAAAAGAAGAAGATCAAAGCTAAATAGAAGGAAACGAAGAACATAACACTGATGAACAGGCAGGAAATGAGAGAGAGAGAGAGAGAGAGAGAGAGAGAGAGAGAGAGAGAGAGAGAGAGTTAATTAGCTAAAATGAGAGACAGAGAGATGCAAGAGAATTATTTTAAAGAAGAAAGGAAAAGAATGAAGGACAAAATGAGAAGGAAGAAGGTGAGGTAATATCAAAGAACAGATTAAATGAGAATAGAAAGAAATGGTGAAGAAAGCAAGATAATGCAAAAGGTTAAATATACGAAGGAAGAAAAAGTCACCAAGGGAAGCATAAGAAATAACAAAAATAAGAGAGAATAGAGAGACAAGCGAGAGAGAAAGGAAGGACATGGCAGACAAAGAGAAGCAAATACAACAACAATGCAGAGGAAAGTTAGTTGGCGAAGGAATTAAATACAAAAAGGCATGATTATTTTTTTTTCTTTTTTCTTTTTTGTCGTATTGGAAAGAAAATTGGACTTCGAACTTGAGCGAAAAAGTGAAGTGAAATAAAAAAATAAAAAAATGTTAAGTGAAATTAAAAAAAAAAAGGAGTGATTGGCGGAGACTGACAAGGCAAAAGCGAGTTACGAACAAAGGAAAGGGAAAAAAAAAATTACTGATAAACCATGAACGGGAAAGTGCAGTAAACGACTTTCTTCCCTCCCCTCCCCCCCCACAAAAAAAATATATAAGTAAAAGTTTGGCGAAGAAGAAAGGGGAAAAAAATGGAGTAAAAATAATGTTGGTTCAGTGCATAAAGAAAGTGTGAAAGAAGATAATGAAAATGAAATAATATGAAGAGAGGGGAAGGTAAAGAAGCGGAAAAGACTAAAGAGAAAACAATAGTGAGAATAACAAAGTCTCCTCCGTAAACAAAGCACGCACACACACACACACACACACACACACACACATCCCAATGAAAAATAGCACACAACAAGACAAAATAAAAAAAAGAAATAACACAGGACAGCCAAAGGGTACAGGACCACAGCCACGCCCCTCACGCCCAAACACCAGCACACCCCCGCCCACCCAGCCGCCCATCCGCCCACCTAGCACTCACCATCCCAAGCCTTTCACGCCCGCCTTTATCCGCCGCGCCTAAACCTTTCAAATTCACGGTTGGGATGCCTGCCTAAAGCGTCTGGGTGGGAGGAGGGTGGAAGGAGGAGTTGGAGGTGGTGGTAGTGGAGGAAAAAGAGGAGGAAGAGGAAGAGGAGGAGGAGGAGGAGGAGGAGGAGGAGGAGGAGAAGGAGGTGGACGAGGAGGAGGAGAGAATAAGAGAATGACTACCACAGAAACAGGGGCAGGAAGGAGGAGGAGGAGGAGGAGGAGGAGGAGGAGGAGGAGGAGGAGGAGGAGGAGGAGGAGGAGGAGGAGGAGGAGGAGGAGGAGGAGGAGGAGGAGGAGGAGGAGGAGGAGGAGGAAGGAAAAGAAGGAGAAGGAGAAGGAAGAGGAGGAGGAGGAGGAGGAGAAAAAAAGAATGACGATGAAGGAAGAAAAAAAAAGGAACAAAAAAAATAGATGGACGAGGATAAGAACGAAGGAAGAAGACACAGATGATAAGAATCAGGAAGAGAGAAGGAAGAAGAGAAGATGAAGAACAAAAAGACATTATTACATGAAAAGAATAAGAAGAGGTTGATAAGAACAAGGAGGAGGAGGAAGAGGAAGAGGAAGAGGAAGAGGAAGAGGAAGAGGAGGAGGAGGAGGAGGAGGAGGAGGAGGGGGAGGAGGAAGAGGAGGAGGAGATAGGATTCCGCGTCTGCCCATTTCCAGAACAGTCTCTCCTCTCTCTCTCTCTCTCTCTCTCTCTCTCTCTCTCTCTCTCTCTCTCATCCTTCCACTTTGTCATTATATTTTTGCTAGAGAGACGAAAGGCGGAGGACTGGAGGAAAGAAAAAGGAGGAAAGGAGGAGGGAGGAAAGAAAACCGGAGGGACTTTTATGGGGGGAGGAACTTTACCTCCTTCCTTCCTCCTTCTTTACTTTCTTTTCTTCCTCCTCCTCCTCCTCCTCCTCCTCCTCCTCTTCTTCTTCCTCTTTCATCTTGTCCAGTCCTCTTCTTCTCTTCTTCTCTTTCACTCCTTTGTCGGTTTGTGTGTGTGTGTGTGTGTGTGTGTGTGTGTGTGTGTGTGTGTGTGTGTGTGTGTGTGTGTGTGTGTGTGTGTGTGTGTGTGTGTGTGTGTGTGTGTGTGTGAATGTCTCCATCTCACGTATTTCCACCAATACCAAAACTTTGTAGGTGTGTTGAGCGTGTTTCTGGTGTTGACAAGACACGCCCCATGCCCCCACCCCGCCCCCAACACCCCGCTACACTCCGCCATTCCAAAGACACATTCAGAATATCCTGCACCTCCACGCACAGCTCACACGTATCCTACACCTCGCCTTACGCTTCCTGCATCCTAAACACTTCCCTCGTCGATCCTCACACCTCGTTCAGCACACTTTTGACATCCTGCATCCTACACCCACATCCTTCACGGCTTATTAGTTGCATATCCTACACATAAACCACATGATCTACACCTCACATCCTACAAAAGTGACGTATATCCTTCACACATCCCACACACACACACACACACACACACACACACACAACACACAGAGAGAGACACACACACAACGGTTCATCTCGCCATTAGTTCTAGTCCTTGCACGGCAGACGAGAATTAACACACGAAATTGCAGGGACTAATTCAAACACCTGCATAAGCTATTTCCATTTACTGGGCATCTGGGACGTCCGTGTGGCTTGGGCAGGACTGGGAGACGCAAGAAGAGGAGCAGGAAGACCAGGAGCAAGAGGAGGAGGAGGAGGAGAAGGAAGAGGAGAAGGAGATGCATAAGAGTGAAGGATATGTCAGGGTCAGCAGGAGGAGGAGGAGGAGGAGGAGGAGGAGGAGGAGGAACACGACTTAAATAAAAAAAAAGGAGTTTGGAAAAGAGTAAGCGAAATGAGGCAGAGAGAAAGAAGAAAAGGAAATGGCGCTTTGGGAGGAAGAAAATAGGAAGATGAAGAAGTTGCCGAGGAGGAGGAGGAGGAGGAGGAGGAGGAGGAGGAGGAGGCAAAAGAGGTAAAAAAGACAGGTTAAAGTAGAAGACCTAGGAAAAGCAAGAGGAAGAAAAAATACGAAAGAGGTGAAGTAGAAGAAATAGGAAGGAAGGAAGGAAGGAAGGAAGGAAGGAAGGAGGAGGAGGAGGAGGAGGAGGAGGAGGAGGAGGAGGAGGAGGAGGAGGAGGAAATGGAAGGGGAGACGAATAAGTAAAAGACGGAGGCAAAGAAGTAAGACGAGGAGGAGGAGGAGAGGAGGGGAAGGGAGGGAAGGAGCGGGGAAGGGAGGGGAAGGAAAGGAAAAGAAGAAGGAGGAGGAGGAGGAGGAGGAGGAGGAGGAAGAAGAAGAAGAAGAAGAAGAAGAAGAGGAGGAGGAGGAGGAGGAGGAGGAGGAGGAGGAGGAGGAAGAAGAGGAGGAGGAGGAGGAGAGCCATTCAGAGCTAATAAAGGGAGGAGGCAGGGTCGTCCGCGCCGTCTGAAAGAGCGCCTCTCTCTCCTTCCCAGCGTTTTATGGCGGCAGAACACCTCGCCGCCACGCTGAAATATTGATGATCAAGTACTTGTCCCTGGCATTACGTGGACTCTCCTTCTCACTCTCACTCTCACATTCTCCCTCTCCCTCTCTCTCTCTCAGATACACTCAAACTTTCTCAGTTCTCTCTCTCTCTCTCTCTCTCTCTCTCTCTCTCTCTCTCTCTCTCTCTCTCTCTCTCTATCTATCTATCTATCTATCTATCTATCTATCTATTTATCTATCTATCTATCTATCTATCTTCCCT
>NC_059289.1:16288425-16298425 GCF_017591435.1 Portunus trituberculatus
TTTAGTTTAATTTCGTTTAATATTATGATGCTTTATGAATTTGTAGGCCTATTTTTTCTTTTCATCTTTGTTTTGGTTTAATTTCCTTTGATAATGTGATGCCTTATGATTTTTTTTGTCTTCTTTTTCATCTTTAGTTTAATTTCGTTTAATACTACGTTGCCTTATGAATCCGTAGGCCTAATTTTTCTTCTTTTCATCTTTGTTTTATTTTGTTTCGTTTAATGTTCTGTTTCCTTATAAATCTTTTTTTTTCTTTTTCCTTATATTCTATCTTTTTTATTATTTCATGTTTATTTAGTTTTCTTTTTTATTTGATTTTTAAACTAATTTGTTTGTCTGTTTGCCTTTCCATCCGCTCATTCTTTTCCTACTTCAATATTTCTATTTTACATCTAATTCGAAATATATTTTTCATTACTTTATTTTTATTTTTGTTTTATTATTCATCTAATTAAGAAACTAATTTGTTTATATGTTTGTTTTCATTTTACCTGCTCATTTTTTTTGTCTTTCTTCATATTTCAACATCTTTATTTCACATATAATTTCAAATATACTTTCTTTAATTATTTCTACTTTATAATTTTTTTTTTTTTTAGATTCACATCCAATTAAGCTTTCAAGCCTTTTATAACGTTTGATATATGTGCTGCTTTTTATTTCTACAAGTTTATTTCCTGCGTTTATAATAACATTTCTCTTCATGCCACTTATTATTTTACATGAAAAATGAGAAAATAGCGAGACATAATTAAAAGTTTTATGTACAGCAGCAGTTTCTTCAATACATCCATTCCTTTCTATTTATATAAGTATTTCCCGCAATGTGAGCACCCTGTTTGGAGATATTTGCAAATTTTGGTTAATATTTAAACGAAAAAAAATGGGACTAAAAGAGTAACTACATCATTAACAGTTTTCTATACAGCAAAATTTTCTTCAATATTCATTTTCATTTCTGTAAGTTTATTTCCTACATTTTCAATACTTTGATATGATGTTTTCTTAATTATCATGATTATAGTTAAATGAAAAAAAAAAAACAGGAAAAGAAAGAGTCCATTATTAAGACTATAAAGCTCAATTTTCTCCAACATATGCATTTACTTTTATCTTTTTAGCTTATTTCCTAAAAGTTCAATACCCTGATTTCATATTTTACTTAAAACTCGCTGAGGCAGAAACAAGAACACCATTAAGAGTTTTCCGTACAGCAAAATCTACATGAAAAATTGACATACTTTGATAAACACAAAAGACCACGTCAACAACAACTCACAAAACAGAAATGACTTCATACACACACACACACACACACACACACACACACACACACACACACACACACACACATTAGACTCAATACAAGAAATAAAGAAAACCAGCAACTCTACCTGCCAATTAGCATAACATGTTAATTAATCAAATTACTTCAGAAAAATATATCAGACACGAGATTATTATATTTCTAGTGCAAAATAATATTAATTACGAATAGCCATCAAGGGCGGTGTGGTGGTGGGGATGGGGGGATGGGTAGGGGGGAGGCGTCGATCATTGGTGGGTAGCTGGCAACACTGCGCCACGCTGTCAAAAGGTAATTGAGACGGGAACAGAAAAATAATGATAAAAAACACACCAGTCACGGGTTATGAGGTCATTAAGAGGGAAAAATGGAAAAAAGCTTTGTATGTTATGCCTTTTTTTTTCCTCTAGTTCAGTAATGATGCAATGGCAGAGCTGCAAGGTTACACTGTTTTCATTATTGATTTATTATTTATTTATCATCATCATGTATTATTCAATGTATCTCAATCTGTGCAAAGAATATATTACGCAATGCTTCTCTTTCTCTTTCCTTTCTCTTCGATTATGTCTTTTCCATTTTTCTTTATGTTCGTCTTTTTTAGGCGTTCAAAGACATAAACTCTCTATTTATATGCCGTACAATCTCACTTTCAGTTTAGTAACGAGCAGCACAAGAACATCCATTTCTATCTTTTATATCGAGCTCTTCTACATCCACCACTACTTATCATTACAACAAACTTTTATCCAACATTTACGCATAAAACTTTTCAAATATTGCAACATTACAAGAAGATTTACCTCACCTTTACATTTCAAACTTGTTCACTTTCTGTATCTTGCCACCGCATTACAACAACGTCTACTTTATACAAGCAGTGTTTTACGTGGGTGGTATTTCATGTAGTCGCTCTTATTCCCCAGTGTGACTCCCAGAGAAGCACGTAACGGTGGCAGTGAGGTGCGGGAGTGCTGGTAATCCTGCTGCTCATTCTTCAAATGCTCTCTCTACTCGTTTCCTTTCGTCTCTCAATACAAAATGATGTTCCAGTCAGTACTATAAAGATAACCTCTCCTATCATTACTGCACCACACTCAATACAATCATCTACACTTCTACTACTCAAATGAAAAAATATATATATCCTCAGAGCCATTTTTCTTCTCATCGGTAGTATTTTTAAACGCAACGAAGGTGATTAGATATGTGGTGCTTTTGTTTTCTACTGACATTTATAATACGCTACATTTATAAGTCTACATAATAGCAAACATTTAAACTCCTGCTATTAAACTTATATTCTTAAAAAAATCATTCAGTATTATTTTGAAACAACACAAAGATGATCACTCGCGCGCTCTTTTTTTTTTTTTTTTTTTCCTCTACTGGCAATGGAAAATCATTCTTAAAACAACACAAGAACCAAGCAAAGGGAAAAAATCGTAAAATATCACAAAAAAATAAAGTAAATCACGAAAAGGCCGATTCACTCTGCCAAACTTACACAAAAATCATCAACTGTGTGTTCGTGGATATTCTTCTTTTCCTTTTTACTTCTACAGGGAATGGAAGGACACAAAAATCTCGCCAGAATCATGAAAGCAGACTATAACACACAAACAACACCCGCTAGACAACACTGTGCTGCAAATAACGACCTTAGACGGCGTAACGTTAACCCCTTCAGTACTGGGACGCATTTTTACCTTTAATTTAGGGTTTGATTAGACGATTTTGTTGACATTAGGAAAGGTCTATGGAGGTCAGAAGATTAATGGGCACTGTCTTCACTATTTTAACCCCCTACATAAGTTTCTGAAGCTGTATAAATAGTAAGTAGCATTAATAAGAAAACGTGTCCTGGTACTGAAGGGGTTAAAAGAATACACAGCACACAGTTATCTTCATTTTAAGATGCAGATGAGACTTTCAGTATTCTTAAGACGAACTCAACAGGCAACACCACAGCGGCACCCACACACCACCACTAAAATCACCACTATTTTCACCCGTCATCACCACACTCTTCCCTGTCAAAACCAACCATAACACTCAACACCATCACAAACATCACCTCCATCTGCTTTTATTCATATCACAACTTTTAGTAACCCCACTCTCCTCCTCCTTCTCCTCCTCCTCCTCCTCCTCCTCCTCCTCTTCCTCCTTCGCCTCGCCTCTCTTCTTCCTCCTTCCCAGCAACACCATAATAGTATAAAGACTCAACACATAAGCTGCTTTGCCCCGAATACTGTTAGAGAAGGAGAGGAAAGGCGAGGAGAGGTGAGGCGAGGCGAGGCGAGACTGTGGCAGGAAGGGAGGAAGGTGAAGGAAAATGGAAAAAAAAAATAATGAACGAGGATGATGATGCAGGGAGGTGTTAATGAGGTGGATGTGAAGGATGTGGATAGAGGGTGCGTCATTCTAGGGATAATTAACGAAGGTTGGGGGAAGGGACGGATGGACAGACAGACAGACAGACAGACAGACAGACAGACAGACAGCAGACAGGCAGACAGGCGTACATACACACGGAGAAGAAAAAACTGATTAAGAGATGCAGACAGACATACGTTCATACATTAACAAGATAAATGTGAGAGAAAGAGAAAGAGAGAGAAAGAGAGATAGAGAGAGAGAGAGAGAGAGAGAGAGAGAGAGAGAGAGAGAGAGAGAGAGAGAGAGAGAGAGAGAGAATAACTACACACACACACACACACACACACACACACACACACACACACACACACACACACACACACACACACACACACACACACACACACAATACTCTCCTTCCTCCCAACTTCCATTCTCCCATCAATCTCTGCCATAACCTTCCTTACCTCTCCCTCCTTTCCTCCTCCTCCTCCTCCTCCTCCTCCTCCTCCTCCTCCTCCTCCTCCTCCTCCTCCTCCAAACCTTAGGCCAATATAATCCTTCTCAGGGCAACACAAACCTTCTCCACCTATACTGAATACTGATGCATCGCCCTCCTCCTCCTCCTCCTCCATCATCATCATCATCATCTCCTCCTCCTCCTCCTCCTCCTCCTCCTCCTCCTCCTGTCACACTCTACACACTACGAAAACAATCCCAAGTGACCCATACTCTTCTCCCCTACACTCGCCCCTACAACACCCTAGACACTCCTTTATATTCACTACATTAATCGACATTTTCCCCACTCACACGCACACGCACACACTCACACACACACACACACACACACACACACACACACACACACACACACACACACACAGACGCGAGGACTTGGTTTTGCATGTTTTGTTTCGTGTCAGTGCTTTCAGTTAAATGATAAAATAGATATATACACGAGAGAGAGAGAGAGAGAAGTTAATAAGTATACATAATTGTAGTGTGTTTCCTTCTTACTCTCTCTCTCTCTCTCTCTCTCTCTCTCTCTCTCTCTCTCTCTCTCTCTCTCTCTCTCTCTCTCTCCCTCCATTGCTTTACAAAAATGAATGATGAAGAGAAATAAATGAAAATGTTTTTAAATGTTGCTAAAATGTTAACCTATGAATTAGAATTGAACTAAACATTTTTAATTCACAAAATCCATTGAAAGCTCAAATTAATCCATTCCGACTTCATTATTTTTTTCCATTTTTTTTTTTTTTTCTTATCCATGAGATTAGTGAGTTTGTTCTAGATCATAAATTTCGTTCTCTTTAAATTCATCACATTAAGATCTGCATTTTCAAACACTTTTTTATTTACTTTTCGTCTATAAAATTTGAGTTGTATATTCGTCTGAGATTAACGAGTTTGTTTTAGATAAAAATTACGTTATCTTTTTTTTTTTTTTATTTATACCATGTGGGTTTTTCACGGGAATTTATGGGCTAAAGGGGATACTTTTTGGGGTACCTCCTATCTCAAAGCCCACCCGCTAGGAAACCGTTGCCCTGAGTGAGGAAGCCCAACCTACACTCGGACCGTGGACAGGATTCGAACCCGTGCGCTTGGAGACCCCTTGGACCCCAAAGCACGCATGGTTCCACTGTACCACGGCGGCCTTTAAATTCATCACTCTAAGATCTGCCTTTTCAAACACTCTTTTCTATTTATTTTTCGTTTATGAGCTTTGAGTTCGTTGTAGATAAAAAAAAACCGTTCTTTCTTTAAATTCATCACTAAGAACCATATTTCAAACACTTTTTCATATACACTATTCTTTTTTTTTTTTCGTCTGAGATTTGCGCGTTAGTTCTGAATCAAAAAATGCGTACCTCCTTTAAATTCATCTCAAAGAACCGCATTTTTCAAACACTATTCTCTCAAAAAAAGATGGACATTTTTTTTTTTTTTTTCGAATTGATAAATTTACCTACCTGACAAACTATAAGACTTAATTTGCTTCTCCCACAAGTTAAAGAGCAAGAAAAAAGAAGCAGGTTAGTTCAATTTTAGTGACGTTTTGATGTTCTGCAATTGAAAGAGAACTAAAAGTCTTGTCAACCGCAATGAAAAAAAGTATTAGTGGTTATTTTTCATGTTGTGTGTTTTTGTACTGAATTTGCAGACTAAATCCCTTTAATACAGATTTTTTTTTTTCTTATTTGCTTCAGTTTCAGTTTGATTTTTCCTTTTATTTCCTCTCTCTCTCTCTCTCTCTCTCTCTCTCTCTCTCTCTCTCTCTCTCTCTCTCTCTCTCTCTCTCTCTCTTATCATTCAGCTAAGGGAATATCATATAAGCCACCTTGAAAACCACTATAGCTTCCATTGCAGACTTTAATGGCTAACACGACGTAACTTTCTGAAATGGCCACAATTCACGTTTTCCCACACCATTAAGTAAATCGCTCTTCTCTATTTTTGCGTTCATGATTATCCCTTTTTATTCTACGCAGACGACGCTTCCTTTGTCTGTGTGTGTGTGTGTGTGTGTGTGTGTGTGTGTGTGTGTGTGTGTGTGTGTGTGTGTGTGTGTGTGTGTGTGTGTGTGATGCCGTCTTTTTTTTCCCATTAAGTAGTTTTCTTTTCTTTTTTTTTTAACTCGTGTATTTAATTTCTGTGTACGGTGTTGCTTCTCCTTCGGTAAATAAGTCACGTACCTTCTCTTACCTCTTATCAGGAGAGAGATATGAAGCAATGTAAAGGGTGAAAAAGGTGAAAGAAACCCTGATGCAATACTAATGCTTCACACACACACACACACACACACACACACACACACACACACACACACATTATCGGTCACTCGGTACCTGGCACTCCTTAACGTGCATGCCCCCCCCCCCAAACACCCTTCCCCTCCACCTCTCCCCTCACATGGGATTAAAAATGCATTAGAAGTCTCTCAGGCAGAAGGAAAGATTAGCTAAATGAAAATAAAGAAATAAAAATGGCGGTCTGCGTTGGAGAGAGAAAAGAGAGAGAGAGAGAGAGAGAGAGAGAGAGAGAGAGAGAACAATGGCATGGCCTCGGGGATAATTATATGCTGATAGAATTACAGAGGACGGGCGACGGAGCGGCGGAGGCTGAACTGTGTGTGTGGAGAGAGAGAGAGAGAGAGAGAGAGAGAGAGAGAGAGAGAGAGAGAGAGAGAGAGAAAGGCGCTCTTCTCAAAGCCGCCTGTCTCTGTCTGTCTATCTACCCTCCCTCCCTCCCTCCCTCCCTATCTTGTTATCCTCTCTTCCTTCTCCTTCGTTGTGCCTCTCCCTCCCTCTCTCTCCTCTCTCTCCGCTTCTACCTCAGTGAGTCGTAACCCGCACCTAAACTCCGCCCTACGAGATGCCAAGTTGGTGGGTCTGATAGTATTCTGTTTAATGTAAATATGAAGCGTTCGTGTGGCGATGTATTCAGGCGTCAGACGGCGAGGAGGCGGCGATGAACACGCGTCGCCCAGACAGATGATGCTGATTCAAGAGGTGAAATTTCAAAGCCGAGCGATATGTTGGGCGTGGAAAGTGTGGAGGTGAAGGGGGTAGAGGAGGGAGAGGGTAATGAAGAGAAGAGAAGAGAAGGGAAGGGAAGGGAAGAGGAGGGAAAGGAAAGGGAAGATGGGAAAGGAAAGGGAGGAAAGGAATGTAAAGGAAAGGAAGGAAGGAAAGGGAAGGGAAGGAATGGGAGGAAAGGGAAGGAAAGGAAAGGAAAAGAGAAAAGGAAAGGGAAATAGAAAGGGAGAGGGAAAATGGAAAGGAAAAGGGAAGGGGGAAGGGGAAAGGAAGAGGAGGGAGAGGAAGAGAAGGTAAGTGTGGAGGTGAAGGAATGAGGGAAGTGATATGAGGTGAAGTGAAGGATGGAGAAGAGAAGAGAAGGGAAGGGAAGGGAAGGGAAGGGAAGGGAAGGTAAGAGGGAATCAGTTTAGTGTTGACGGTGATGAATTGTGGTGAACTATTTTTCTCAGTTATTGTGACTTGATGTTGCTGTTGGGAAGGTTGCTGGTCACTATTCTTGTTTGGCTAAGATTGGTTGCTTAAGCTGGGGTGGGTTTAGTTGGGTTGGGTTGGAACAAGTAAGTTATGCAGCCCAATTTCCTCTCTCTCTCTCTCTCTCTCTCTCTCTCTCTCTCTCTCTCTCTCCCTTTGTTGGTGCGTTTTATTTCTTGTTTTTTGTTTGATAGTAAATATATTTCCTATTGTAATAAGTCGAATCATTATTTATGTATTGGTAGATGAATACTCTCTCTCTCTCTCTCTCTCTCTCTCTCTCTCTCTCTCTCTCTCTCTCTCTCTCAGGCGTTGCTTTAGTACAATTCCTATATCATTTTCTTATGCACTACTGTTCGAACTAGTAATGCTAATGTGGGCATAGACTTGATGATGATGTCCAGAACACGCTAAGCTGACATATGCGTTCCAATCCTCCCGGGAAGCCAAAACCATCAGCTACTCGTACACCTACAGCGGATTCGGAGCAGAAAAGCGCACAGGTGAACTCTTTTCCGAACCACTACGTCGCATTCGTTATATTCCGGATAACTGGAAAATTTTGAGTTTAGAATGAGTTTTTTTATGGTGTTAAATATCCAAGTGGTGACATATTAACACCATGACGCGTTTTCATATTTATTCTGCTTACTATTTGGTGATTTTATACATCTTCAGAAACACATATGGGGGATTAAAATAGTCAAGACTGTGGCCATTAACCTCCTCATCTCCATAGACCTTTGCTAATGTTAATAAGATGATCTAATCGTACACAAATCTCGGTGGTAGAAATGCGTCCTAGTATTGAAGAGGTTAAGCCCTTGTCACACGTCTTCTGCCGACATAACAACAGCCTTAATTATTCATTCATAGCTAACAACTCGTGATTCCATGATAGAAAGTTAATTTGAAGGTGAATCGCACACATCATAAAAGTAAAAAGTACGAAAAAAATAGAAGCATCAATTTTTCCATACATCTAAAACGCTCCTCAACAATTGTACTCCTAACAATGGCAGGGCAGCGATGTAGCAGTGTATACAGAAAGGAGCGAGGGACAACACAACAGCGTGCAAATTGTAGCTCTGCCGCGGCGTGAGTATCTATCATTCAGCGCTGTTTGAACACACATATTGACAGGCGCTGGATCTGTTGTCCCGTCCCGACATCACATCGCTCACTGCACGAATATCATAGTTGTCATATTTGTGTCTAAATATAATAACTTTCCTCATGACGGCTGCCTCTGTTTCGGCCCAATATTTTGTCCCAGTGATAATGTAATGCCCGGGATGTGACGCCATGAACAGATACCCCCCCTCCCCTGGCCCGCCTCTCTCAACACCTCTCACTTCATGGAGACATTTCAATTGTGACTAAAAATAACTGGTTTATATTTCAAGTGATTGTTAAGATATTTGTATACGACTAATATCAAAGACTTTCTTTAACCGTTTTGATTTTGTGAAATAGAAAATCGAATTCTCATTTGCGTATAACAACAACAACAACAACAACAACAACAACAACAACAACAACAACAACAACAACAACAACAACAATAATAATAATAATAATAATAATAATAATAATAATAATAATAATAATATTGATAATAATAATAATAATAATAATAATAATAATAATAATAATAACAATAATAATTATAATGAGAAGAAGAAGAAGAATGATAAACTATATTTCCTCATAAATAGTTCTATAACATTAAACATTTTTCATTTCATTTTCATAAAAGGAAATAAAAGGAATAAAAAAGGAAAAATAATAATCTGCTCATAAACAAATTAGTCAAACAAATTCATTTTATATTATATACATGCATTACATTTGACACGTTTGACATTATTTCTTTTATCTTATTTTACATTTAACAAATGATTAAAATCTAATGCACCATTTCGTCGTGAACTTGAATTATTTGCACGAACCTTTTCACTTCAAACAAAACATTTCCAATTTCAAAATTTCATCATAAATGTTTTCAAAATTCACAATGAAAAAATACAGGCGATGAATTTTTTTATTGATTTTGTGAGAGGTTGGTTTGGTAAGGTAAGTTGGGGGGAGGGGGGAGTTGGGAGGGTTGGGTTTGGTACGGTTAAATTGGGAGGGGATGGTTGGGGAGTTGGGAGGGTGGGGGGTTGACTATGGTTAAGTTGAGGAGTTGGGAGGATTGGGTTGGGTACAGTTAAGTTGAGAAGGGGGTGTTGTTGGGGAGTTGGGAGGGTTGGATTGGGCATGGTTAAGTTGGGAGGGGGAGGTTGTT
>NC_059289.1:16303425-16315925 GCF_017591435.1 Portunus trituberculatus
TGTAGAAGAGAAGAGCAAAAAATACATGACAAACGAAAAGAGAAAAGATGATTAGAGAGAGAAAGGCAGTAAAAGAAAAAGGAAAAGAGGAAATCTGAGAAGGAAAAAAGAAAAAAGAAAAAGAAAAGTAATTATGGAAGGAAAAAAGAAAAGAGAAAAGATGATTAGAGAGAGAGAAAAGTACTAAGAAAAAAGAAAAGAGGACATCTGAGAGGAAAAAAGAAAAAGAGAGAAAGAAAACGTGATTATGGAAGGAAAAAAAAGAAGAGAAGAGAAAGAAGAAGAGAAAGGGAGTAAGAAACAGAGGAAAAAAAAAGGATTTGAAGAGAACGAAACAGGAGATAAAACAATAAAAATAAACGAAAAAATGAAGAAGAGACGAGAAAACCAAAACAAAACAAAAAAACGGCAAATCAAAAAAAGAGGAGAGAAAAAAAAAGAGATGAACTGACAAAAACAAATAAATGAAAAAGAATTATGAAAAAAGAAAACAAAATCACAAGAAGACAAAAAGGAGAGAAACAAAAAAAAAATGAAGAAAATGGGAGACAACAGGAGACAAGGGGGAGATAAGAGAAGATGAGAGGAGATGAGGAGAATTTCGTTGATTGTACGCCAAACAAACTACACACTGTTACACTTCCCCTCAACCCAAAAAAAAAAAAAACACACACATAGCCAAAGTTGGGATGGACTCTACAAAAGGAAAGGGAGGGGAAGGGAGGGGAGGGTAGAGGGATGGAAGGAGGAGAGAGAGAGAGAGAGAGAGAGAGAGAGAGAGAGAGAGAGAGAGAGAGAGAGAGAGAGAGAGAGAGAGAGAGAATGCTGGTACTTGCGGAAACATTGAAAGAAAATTACGTGACATCATGATAATTACTTTCCATTACTACTTTAACACTATTATTAATTATTATTATTATTATTATTATTATTATTATTATTATTATTATTATTACAATTGTTATCATATTATCATAAAAGTTGTTGTTGTTGTTGTTGTTGTTGTTGTTGTTGATACTATTACTATTGTTATTATTAGCTATTATTACTAAAACAAAAACAACAACAACAACAACAACAACAACAACAACAACAACAACACCACCACCACCACCACCACCACCACCACCAACAACAACAACAACCACAACAACAACCACAACAACAACAACAACACCACCACCACCACCACCACCACCACCAACAACAACAACAACAACAACAACAACAACAACAACAACAACAACACCACCACCACCACCAACAACAACAACAACAACAACAACAACAACAACCATCACCACCATCACCACCACCACCAACAACAACAACAACAACAACAACAACAACAACCATCACCACCATCACCACCACCACCAACAACACACAACAACAACAACAACAACAACACCACCACAACCACCACCACCACAACCACAACAACAACAATAAGAACAACAACAACAACAACAGACGAGCAACACACAAACTTACACCTTTGCAACACAACAAAAACTTAGACACAGCACTCACAAACAAAAACAAGAGGGCAATGACAACCAACAAAACAAACACGAGCAACACAACAGAACTTACACGAGCAACACAACAAACAAACACGAGCAACACAACAAAACTTAGACGAGCAACACAACAAAACTTAGACGAGCAACACAACAAAACTTACACGAGCAACACAACAGAACTTAGACGAGCAACACAACAAACAAACACGAGCAACACAACAAAACTTAGACGTGCAACACAACAAAACTTACACGAGCAACACAACAAAACTTAGACGAGCAACACAACAAAACAAACACGACAATAAAAAAAAACTTAGACGAGCAACACAACAAAACTTAGACGAGCAACACAACAAAACTTAGACGAGCAACACAACAAAACAAAGACGACAACAAAAAAACTTAGACGAGCAACACAACAAAACTTAGACGAGCAACACAACAAAACACGTCCATGCACTGAAACCAAAAATAAATCACAAATAATGAAAAAAATACTGAAAAGAAATAAAAATAAAATAAACATCAAAATTATAAAAGCTTTTCATTTATTCAAATTACCTTTACCAGAGAGAGAGAGAGAGAGAGAGAGAGCAGCATACTCGGTCATGAGGTCATAAGTCAGGTTTATGGGGGAGCAGCAGAAGCGGCAACATCGCCTCGCTTTTGTCAACACACAAATAACACAGTTCCTGCAGAGGAGGAGGAGGAGGAGGAGGAGGAGGAGGAGGAGGAGGAGGAGGAGGAGAGACCACTGCACCATAGAGTAAGAGGAGGAGGAAGAAAGAAGAGGACTAGGAAGAAAGGGAGAAGAGTAAGAAGAGAATTGTAAAACGAAAGACGAGAGAGAGAGAGAGAGAGAGAGAGAGAGAGAGAGAGAGAGAGAGAGAGAGAGAGAGAGAGAGAGACAGCAAAGAGCAGAAAGCAATAAAAGAAAGAGAACACTAACGAAGAGGGATAAATATTGAGTTAATGAAGTAGAAGCAGAGAGAGAGAGAGAGAGAGAGAGAGAAATCAAGCAGAAACTTTACAGATTACGCTTGAAATATTTACATAGAGAAATGCAGCATAAATACAATACTGAGAATAAGTGTGTGTAAAAAATAAAAAGCTAAAAAAAAAAAAACCGTTCTTCACAATTCTGCATTTTCCTTTGACAATAAACTCGCTTTTACGTAGCCCTTTCAACTGCAGGATGTCTTTATTGTACCCCTGCCAAAAGTAGTAGTAGTAGTAGTAGTAGTAGTAGTAGTAGTAGTAGTAGTAGTGGTGGTGGTGGTGGTGGTGGTGGTGGTGGTGGTGGTGGTGGTGGTGGTGGTGGTGGTGGTGGTGGTGGTGGTGGTGGTGGTAGTAGTAGTAGTAGTAGTAGTAGTAGTAGTAGTAGTAGTAGTAGTAGTAGTAGTAGTAGTAGTAGTAGTAGTAGTAGTAGTTAGGTTAGGTTAGGTTAGGTTAGGTTAAGTTAGGTTAGGTTAGGTAAGTAGTAGTAGTAGTAGTAGTAGTAGTAGTAGTAGTAGTAGTAGTAGTAGTAGTAGTAGTAGTAGTAGTAGCAGTAGTAGTAGTAGTAGTAGTAGTAGTAGTAGTAGTAGTAGTAGTAGTAGTAGTAGTAGTAGTAGTTGTTGTTGTTGTTGTTGTTGTTGTTGTTGTTGTTATTGTAATAGCAAGACCAAAACATCCACATATCACCACCACCACCACCACCACCACCACCAGCAGGAAGCAAGCGAGGCAGGCACCGTGAACGTCCCGGCAGGAGGGAACGAGTAGGCGTCTCTCCCGCAGGAACCCAAGCCTCTCTCTTCTGGCCTGGCGAGGCGAGGGCGGCCAAGCGTATTCTACTGCAGCGGGTGGGTTGGTGGGCGGGCCGGACGTGCCGGGGCAGCCCTGTAAACACGACCACCGCCCGCACACCAGGGACAGACAGAAAGAAAATAACAAAAATAAAGAAATACGAGTCCGCTGCAGCTTCAGTCAACAATGCTCTCTCGTGTCAGCACTGCGAGGCACTGTGAGGCACTGTGACGTATTGTGAGGCACTGTCTAGCGCTGAGTCAAATATAAAGACACACACACACACACACACACACACACACTGCTACAAATTCCAGGACATAAAAGTGAAAAGGGCCAGTACACTCAATTCGAATGTCTCTTCAATATGACGGTGTACTATTGCAAGGATCCTGAATCAACGAGGCTCCTGAAGTAAAAGCACTAAAGCAAAGCACAAAGTCTGCAAAAATCACTGGAAAAAAAAAGACATTAAAACGAACTCACTCAATTTCGCATCTCCAGATCCACTACTGCTACTACTACTACTACTACTACTACTACTACTACTACTACTACTACTACTACTACTACTACTACTACCTGGCTATAAATTAAGCTCCTCCCTAAAGCAAATGATACACTGAGCCGCCGTGTGTAGATCGCAAAAGAAAGGGGACAATTTGCACTTGATTCGAATCGCCCTTGTCTCCAGCGCGGGAGTCAATTACTGCCTGGTCCTAAATTAAAGCGTTTCCAAAAGTGACGGACACGCTGAGCTGCCGCGTCCAGGTCGTGAGATGAAAAAGAAAACGAGAGGCACTAAATTTGAAGTCTCCTATTTGTATGACGGTTCGCTGTTACGAGAGTGTCAATTGTTGTGCTTCCTCAACTGAATGCTGGCGATTTTTTTTTTCACAGTCTATTTCTTTCTACTTGATTCTCGATTGCTAGACTTGAGTTGATCGACTGACTGCTACCTTGACTGATTAATTGGTCCCTTAATTGAACCCTTAAGTCTATAGTCTAAAGGCATAAACATTTCCTCCTACATTGCCCAGCTTACACCAATGAAAGATCCAAACACCCCAATTGGCAGCGTTCTTACCCAGAAAATGAAGAACACCTCATTGGAAAATGATTTTTTTGAAAAATCTAGTACAGAAGAAAATAAAGAAATAATATACTTTTTTGGAAAATAAAAGAACATAAAGTAAAAAGTTTAAATAATAATTAACTACAGCTACAGAACCAGACAAAACCCAAACCAAAAGACATCAGGAAGTGCCGATATCCAGGCTACACTTCCGCCTATCAACTGAACTGAACTGAATACCATGTTCAGGCTATGGCAAGACAGAGCTTAGGAACACGGTGATGAAATTACTACACCACCCTCGGACTATTTCTGTTTCGGCCGCTAATTTTTTTTTTTTTCATAAAGAAAACCGAACAAATATTGCTCTACTCATTCCTTGTGAAGAACTAACCTGTGCAGAAGCGAGGTGAAATGTGTGTTAAGGTTCCGTGCTGTATTTAAGTCTCTAGAAATTAAAGATCTTGGTACACCAGACAATTATGTTTTGCTCTATATTATGATGTTAGTCGTATAAACTCAAGTAACTATAAAGAAATACCATGGTAGAATAAGAACAGAAAAATACTGGAAGGAGTAAAAGCATGGTAAATCAATAGATACATCGTAATACAGTGTTTAGAGACGACTACTCTGTACCGCGAGACGATGCTGACCCACTCCTGAATTAAACCAACCTGCGAACACTGAAAATGTGACAGTTTGGGTCCTCTCCTATTGACATTAATCAAAGTATTACGATTTATTCACAATAGTAATATATTACATTCAGACGGAACACGGGCCTGATGTGTTTGAGATGTGGCATTTTGTTATAGTACATTTCGCACTATATAGCGACTGTTTAGGACCGAAAAACTATAGCTTCAGGTAGATATACAATAATGTTATCTATCGATTTTCAGTCTTAAAGTAGGGGAAAATTACAAATATTGATGCATTTCTTTTATAGTCCTCCTTGCTTCTCGAAAAGGTGCACGAACTTAGAAAAGGTTGAAGAACACTAAACTATACCCTGAGAAAAAATACAGTAAAAGAGATAAGATAAAAATGACCAACATCTCTATTATTACGGAGGCTAAGAATAATACCAAGACTAATTAAGTAATTCAGAGATAACGAAACGAACGACGATCACGAGAGCTTCCACGATAACAGTGTGTATGATAAGATGTGATTCCAGATTCCTCGATAGCGCTCCGAGTTTCCAAGATAACAATGCCATTCCAGTTTCCTCGATAGCGATGCGAGTTTCCAAAATAAAGATGCCATGCCACAATAAAGATGTCATTCCAGTTTCCACGATAATAATGCGAGTTTCCACGATCAAGATGCAATTCCAGTTTCCACGGTAACGATGCGGGTTTCCACGATGTCGATGCGGTTCCAGTTCTCACGATGCGATTTCACGACACAATATTGAAGTCCACTTGCCTACACAGGTACTGGGACGAACCCTTTCACCCCGTAAGGTCCACCCAGACCCTTGGGTGCGAGTAGAGTGACGCTGCCACCTTCCTGCGCCGCAATTGAAGTTCACTTGCCTACACCGGTACTGGGATGAACCCTTTCACCCCGTAAGGTCCACCCACACCCTTAGGTGCGAGGAGAGTGGCGCTGCCACCTCACTGCGACGCAATTGAAGTTCACTTGCCTACACAGGTACTGAGACGAACCCTTTCACCCCGTAAGGGTTCACCCCAGACCCGTGAGTGCGAGGAGAGTGACGCTGCCACCTCACTGCGCCTCACACGGGTAGCCATGAGCAATGACCCGCCACACACCACTCCCCAAACACTGTCAGTGAGTCCTTTTCACCCCGTAAAGGACCACTGGTATTGTCAGTGCCTGGTGCATGGCGCACAGCGTGCCCTCGTTCATGGCGAGTTGTTCAGCACGGTGTCATTATAAGCAGAGGTCCCGTACACACCACTCACCACCAGACTCTATGCAAGGAGCCCTTATCACCCCTTTAAAGGCCCCTCACGGCATCATCTGGTGGACGGTAGACACGGCAGACTGCTTAAGGCGACCCCTTGCCTAGTGTGAGGCGCTGCAAGTTGACGACAACCAGTGAGCTTGAAGCCGCAAAGGAAAATGAGTCCACGTTAACAATGGGATTCCACGACAGGTTGCGATTCCAGTGTCCACGGTAAAGATGTGTTTGTCGAGGATAACGATCCGTTTATCGAGGCTAACGGTGCGGCGATGGCGATGGCGAAACGATTCAAAGTATTATTACCTACACAGGTACTGGGACGAAACTTTTCACCCGAAAGGGTCAACCCCAGTCCCGTGGTTATGAGAGCAGTGACGATGCAACCTTGCAATGCCTCACACGGGTCGCCATGAGCAATGACCCGCCACACACCACTCCCCAAACACTGTCATGAAGTGAGTCCTTTTACCTAACCTAACCTAACCTAACCTAACCTAACCTAACCTAACCTAACGTAAAGGACCACTGGTACTGTCAGTGCCTGGCTCATGGCGCACAGCGTGCCCTCGTTCATGGCGAGTTGTTCAGCCCGGTGTCATTATAAGCAGGGGACCCGTACACACCACTCACCACCAGACTCTATGCAAGGAGCCCTTATCACCCCTTTAGGGCCCCTCACGGCACCATCTGGTGAGTGGTAGACATTGATCTCTTGCTTATGGCGACCCTTGCCTAGTGTGAGGCGCTGCAAGTGGACGACTAGTAGTGAAGCTTGAGGCCACCAAGGAAAAGCAGGACCTGCAGCCAGTTCCTGCCTTGGGCCCCAGGCCGGACCCGACAGCCACCTCCTTCCCCCGTGCGGCGCCCAAGGCCGTCACGGCCCTCAACAACTTTAGGCCGAAAGTTCTCAATCGTCGTTTAAATTTTGATTCGAATATAAAATCGTCGATGGTAAATGAAAAATAGCTTTGGTCTGAAAGTGTGCAAGAGTTAGCTGATTAATGAAACAAGGTGAGGCAGCTTTGCTCCGGAGTATTTAGTGTACTTTGCATGTTGCTGCCGTGAATGTGTACGTGTTTGTAGATAACTGGATAGAAACAGTAGACCAATGGTAGTTGTGTAACTATTGGGGAGCTTTTGAAAATTAGTTAAGCTTCTAGATAGAGTGGATGAGTGCACACAGGTTTGCTTGTCTTATACATAAACTGCCACCTGTAGACATAATTTTTTCTATTTTATGCTCTTAGAAAAAAGCAAACTTAGTTTCCTTTACTTTCCTGATGACAATGACGTATAAATATCAATGTTTCAAATATAAAGAAACACTAGGAGAGGACCCAAACTCCCGTTGAAGTTGCCAGATTCAACAGATATCGTAATATTTCATAGAAAAGACGGTCAACTGTATGTCGTATATTTTTGGATATTCTTCTGTCACGTAAGGAGATATCAAGATAGGTAAAGTATTTTTAAACATGTATCTACGACAAAAATCGCCATAATAGTAGAGTTAGGTTATAACTATGCATTGTGTTTTTATATACCATCTAGCTCTATTCCTGGGACAAAAATTACTTCTTCCTCAATTGATAACTCGAAGTTAGTATGATATTTTCTTTCCTTCTAGGTTAGTAAGTAGACTACAAGTCACCATGAACATATGAAGCCCCGTAAATTAGTTTATTTTCATAACTTAGAAATCAAAGTCTGATAATGAGATTGTCTATTGCCAACCAAACCGTTCTGCATAGACGTCTTCAGCGTCATAGAGACCTAATGATGTTAGCTCATAGACAGTGGCCATCCTGACAGCTCGAAACCCCAGGGGGTTCATAAGAAGATTTCCAGGGGTACTCAGATGGCTAATGGTTGGAGTAGATAGTCTAATAACTCAGCGGGTTCTTAACAATAAAAAGGTTGGGAACCCTTGCCTTAACCCTTTCAATACTGGGACACATGTTTACCTTGAAATTCATGTACAATTAGACCCTTTTATTGACAATAGGAAGGGTCTATGGAGGTCAGAAGATTAATGGCTACAGTTATCACTATTTCAATCTCTTACCTAAGTTTCTGAGCTGTATAGAATCACCAAATAGTAACTAGAATGAACATGGAAACGCGTCATGGAACTCAAGGAGTTAATTTACTCTTTTGATAGTCTTCGAGTAATATTGCAAGGTATAAAGGAGTATAATTCAAATGGACAAATGGAGAATAGAAAGAATGAAATAATAAATAATACCTGATAGAATAAAAACGAATTCTATGCTTATCATTAAAAGAGATAAACAAATCCCTTGAGTAAATACAAATTATGGAGTACTTTATCATTATTCCTGTACCAACACTATCCTCCCTCCAAACCCAACCCCGCCCAGCCCCGCTCACCCCTGCCTAGCCCCTCCCCGTCCCGCCCAGTCCTCTTCCCTTCACCTCCAGCGCGCACCAAGTCATAACCTCATTAGATTCATTAATAAAACACAAAGGCAGCGGCGGTTCAACAAATTAATATCTGGTTTGTGAATCATAACTCAAAAGATATTACGTGTAGCTGCAGCCTCCGAAACCAGCGACACATTAATCCGCCAAATTTCCAAAGGCTTTGTACTACCAATAAATTAAACAGGTTAATGACTTCTGACTCCCTCTCCCTCTCCGGCCTTCCCAGCCACACCTGTACACACAAACACACACACACACACACACACACACACACACACACACACACACTCAGGTAACATTATGCAAGTGTGTAGATGCTGTACAAGGTTTGGTATACATGAATAATATGGAGCTAACGCGGAAATCATGAATAATTAATGTGTTTCTGTGAAGTTGTTATACATTTGCTTTCATCATCCACCACCACCACCACCACCACCACCACCATTAATATTCCTGCTCGTGGTGGTGGTGGTGATGATGATGATGGTGATGTGACGCGGTGATGGTGATGATGATGATGGAGATAATGATTACGTTTTAATGATAGAAACGCCACTGGTGAAATCAATCAGTTGTCAGGATGTAAATGGAAGCCAAAGCAAGATATGGAATGAAAAAGTTGATGAAAAAAAATATTAAGAAAAAAATAAGATTAAAATGTAAAGTTAAATGAACACTAGTACATGAAACACAAACGAGTACAAATTATTAACCCTTTCAGTACTGGGACACATTTTTACCTTGAGATTTGTGTACGATTAGACCATTTTATTGACATTAGAAAGGGTCTATGGAGGTCAGAGGATTAATGGCCACAGTCTTCACTATTTTCATCCCCCACATAAGTTTCTGGAGCTGTAGAAAATCACCAAATAGTAAGCAGAGTGAATTTAGATACGCGTCACGGCACTGAAAGAGTTAATGAAAAAATAGGAAAAATAGTGTAAGAAACTAAGATAAGGCCAAGGTTCAAAAAGCTCATTGCAAAAAAAAAAAGTTCAATCAAGAAAAGAATAATAAAATATGGAAAAAAAACGTATCTCCAAAAATATCAACACTTAAAAAAAAGAGAAAAGTGGAAACCGAAGACTACAAGAACGAAACAAAAATTACAAAAAAATGAAAAAAAAACAGCAACTCACACACTAAGAAGAGAAATCCAAACACAGATATGGAGTAAAAAAGAAAAAAAACAAAAAGCGAATCACTAAACAAATAAGGAAAAAACATGAAAAAAACAAAGATAAAACAGACAAAACAAATAAGACACACACATAAAAAAAAAAAATAAACACAAGAAAAAACAAACTAATGAATCACCACTGAACAAAAAAAAGACAAAAAATAAGGATAAAACAGATAATCCCTCCTTTTTTCCTCTCAACTCTTTCCCTCTCTTCTCTTTTTCCTCCCTTCTATCTCCCTCTCTCCCTTTTACCTCCTCTTTCCTTTTTCCTCCTTTTCTCTTTCTCCATCCTTTGCCACAAAAATTAAAGATAAAAACACACAAAACAAAAGCGAGAACAGCATACGTAGAAACACAACACACACACACACACACACACACACACACACACACACACATATAAACAAACTAGCGCCAAGACACTCACTCCATCCAAACAGACAACATATTAACCTCTTCAGTACTGGAACGCATTTTTACGAGTTTTTGGGGTATGATTAAACGATTTTATTTACATTAGGAAGGGTCAATGGAGGTCAGAAGATTAATGGCCTAGAAACTTCACTATTCTAATCCCCGTATGAGTTTCTGAAGCTGTATTAAATCACCAAATACTAACCAGAATGAATATGGAAAGGTGTTATGCTACTGAAGAGGTTAAACTGAGAAAGAAAACGAGTACACATAGGGAAATACAAAGAAAACAGACTCTTCCCCTTACCTTATCTCGGGGCGGAAGGAAGAGGGCTGGGGGAGGTGGGCTGTGGTAGGACGAGAAGGGGCGAGACAGGGGCGGGGCGGTGCACATGTTGTCGTTGTTCGGCTTCCCAATAACACACTCACAAGAAAACGTAAACAGATCACGCAATGGAGAACAACCTGAGAGAGAGAGAGAGAGAGAGAGAGAGAGAGAGAGAGAGAGAGAGAGAGAGAGAGAGAGAAAATGAAAGATAATGACGTACAAATAAACACACGGAACAGAAAGACAGACAGACAGACAGACAGACAGACAGACAGAGACATAAACAAACACACACAAACAACACAAAATAAACCAGAAAAAATTAATCACATCACACTTGAAACACAAAAATAAACAAAACAAACAAGAAAAAAAAAAAACTCAAATCTCTAAGCGACTCGAGATACATCATTTGACCTTCCCTGACCTCCACCTGACCTCCTCCTGACCTCCCTGT
This sequence comes from Portunus trituberculatus, assembly GCF_017591435.1. NCBI lineage: Eukaryota > Metazoa > Arthropoda > Malacostraca > Decapoda > Portunidae > Portunus > Portunus trituberculatus. Next base: position 16,314,590 of record NC_059289.1, read on the forward strand.
GCCGTCCCTTGACCTGTAATGACCTGCAGTGACCTCGCTGTCTGGCACGGGCGTCCAGGCTTCATCATAACAAAAAATAGCACCACGAGTTAATGTCTCTGCTATTCATGTTTTCCCGATAATGCGCTGAGGGGGTTGGGGAGGGAGGGAGGGAGAGGGAGAGAGAGAGAGAGAGAGAGAGAGAGAGAGAGAGAGAGAGAGAGAGAGAGAGAGAGAGAGAATTTTCGTCCATTTTTAAAAGCTTACTATCAAATGTTAAAGGATAGTTAAAGGAAATAGTGAATGACATACATACATACATACATACATACATACATACATACATATATACGACCGCTATTCCATACTTTATTACTCAGCAATATTGGAGAAAATGGTTGCAAGTTTAGAATGTTTTTTTACAGATAATGTACTACTACTACTTTCTTTACTACTATTACTACTACTACTCCTACTACTGCTACTACTACCACCACCACCACAACCAACAGTATAATACCCAAAACCTCTTTACATATACCAAACTTGCCAAAATCATTCTCTCTCTCTCTCTCTCTCTCTCTCTCTCTCTCTCCTCTCCAAAACCCTCCTTCCTAACCCCTCCAGCCCCGCGAGGCACCATTCCCGGCGGTGTGTCACAGAGGGCCGCCGTAAATACCGTCCTTCCGCGGGAAATGTAGGAGGCGGCGTGGCGGGTCGACGCCTTCACGTGCTGATAAGAATAATCCAGACCGGGGCAACAATGGCTGTTTTCGGAAGGGAGAGAGAGAGAGAGAGAGAGAGAGAGAGAGAGAGAGAGAGAGAGAGAGAGAGAGAGAATAAAATAATACAATCTCAGTAATAGAGACCACGTAGATCGAGACAAAATAAAAGGAAGTGAGAAAGAAATCTCCCTAATACACACACACACACACACACACACACACACACACACACACACACACACACTCAGCATGGACAAACGCATGCGAATCTAACCTTTATGAAACTTGGCCGTGACGCGCACATTGCATTAACAATAGCGCTGTGACGTGACCCAAGCCTCCTCCTCCTCCTCCTCCTCCTCCTGCTCATTGTGTCCCCGAGCGCATAAACAAGTGGCGCCTCAGACAAAAGATACAGTTGTGACCGAGTTTATTTATGTCTCGCACTGAATAAGCGCCCCTGATAACTTCTCGCTCTTAGATCCTTCTCCTCGGGGTGTGGTGGTAGTAGTAGTAGTAGTAGTAGTAGTAGTAGTAGTAGTAGTAGTAGTAGTAGTAGTAGTAGTAGTGGTGGTGGTAGTAGTAGTAGTAGGTGGTAGTGGTGGCAGTGGTGGTGGTGGTGGTGGTGCAGG